>NC_134856.1:66399807-66584807 GCF_049852395.1 Peromyscus maniculatus bairdii
TCCGTGTGGGATTTGGTCTGGCTTGGGCTTGCACAAGTTCTGTGCATGCTGTCACAGCTGCTGTGAGTTCACATGTGCAGTGGCCCTGCTGTGCAAGAAAATGTTTCCTTGTTATCCACGGCCTGTGGCTCTTACACTCTTTCCACTGTGTCTCTTCTCCATGATTCCAGAACCTTGGGAGGAAGTCATACACACACACACACACACACACACACACACACACACACACACACACACACAACTACAACTACATATTCCCTCTAGGGCTGAGGATTCTGCATTCTCTCATTCTCTGCACTTGACCAGTTGTGGGTCTCTGTATTATTCACTATCCATTGCAAATAGAAGCTTCTCTGATGAGGGTTGAGAGATGCACTAATCTATAGATATAACAGTAAGTCATTAGGACTTGGTTTAACACCGTGTTCATTTAGAAACATAATAATACTAGCTTCTTCCCTTGGGGCTATGACTTGTCTAGTCATAGGTTCTTGACCTGATAAAGGCACTGGATAATAGTTTCATCTGGTGAAGTGGGATTTAAATCCAAACAGGAGGAGCCGTGGGGAGGGACGTTCAAGGGAAGGGGGATAGAATGCACTGGTATGAGGGGCTCAAGGGGATAATGGAACAGGAAGGGTTAAACTGGGGTGGGGAGTGGAGGGTACGGTAGAGGAGGAAGAAGGGGGAGGGATAAATAACTCCCAAGACCTTTTGGAAAAAAATATGGAAACTAACTGTAGAAGCTTCCATATATATGGAGAAAGAGAGAGAAAAAGACAGACAGACAGACAGACACACACATAGATAGGGAGAGAGAGAGAGAGAGAGAGAGAGAGAGAGAGAGAGAGAGAGAGAGAGAGAGAGAATGGAGTTACCCTGTAACAGGGCTATGATGCCCCTATAGACTCCAGAGACTAACAAACAGAAATCTCAGTCCAGGAAGGGGTCACTTCTTTTGCTGCTGGTTATTGCCATTGTTCTTGCTTCACCTCCGGAAACTGACAGCAAGACCCCGAAGACACCACATGCTGAGGCAATGACAGCACTCTTCAGGTAGGAAAAAGGGACATGGGTGACTTTCCAGATGCTCTCAGGTGGTCAGCCTGCACAAACAGTGGGGGACAAGACCCCATCTCAGACAAGGTGGAAAGTGAGGACTGGACCCCGAGATTGTCTCTGATCTCCACACATGCTGTGGCATTCACATGCCTATACACACACACACACACACACACAGGGAGGTATAAAAAAATAATCATTAAAATTTACCGAAGAACATAAGTCTACAGACTAAGGAAGCTGAGTAAATCTTAAATAGGAAAAATCCACAGAAGTTCACATCCAAGTTTCAAGTCCTAAAGGTTAAGTTTGAAAGAAAAAAATTTAAAGCAGCAAGAGAGAAAGCATTCTTCATCCATAAGAGAAAATCAATTTGAAAAGCAGCAGTGTTTTCACCAGAAGTCCTGGAATCCATAGAAGTTTTCACGTTTTGTTCCATTATTTAGTATTGGTAGCACTGTGGCTATGCTGGGGATTGAACCCAGGGCCTGGCACATGCCAGGCATGTATCTACCACTAGGCTGTGTCACCAGCTCTTTCAAGGATTAAAAAAATATATCATTACCTTTAATTTATTAAAGACTTTCTTGCTGGGCAGTGGTGGCACTCATCTTTAATCCCAGTCCACAGGAGGCAGAGGCAGGGGGATCTCTGTGAGTTTGAGGACAGTCTGGTCTACAGAGTGAGTTCCAGGATAGCCAGGGCTACACAGAGAAACTCTGTCTCAAAAAACAAACAAACAAACAACAACAACAACAACAACAAAAGACTTTCTTTTCCAGAATTTCTAAACTGTGTTTAAAAGTTGAAACAAAATTATTAGCAATAACTAATGTATTCTGAAGTACGCAAAGGAAGTATTGAAGACAGTCATCTGAGGCCGGGCAGTAGTGGCGCACGCCTTTAATCCCAGCAAAGCCAGGCAGATCTCTGTGAGTTCGAGGCCAGACTGGTCTACAGAGTGAGTTCCAGGACAGGCACCAAAGCTACACAGAGAAACCCTGTCTTGAAAAAACAAAACAAAACAAAAAGACAGTCATTTGGCAAAGGAAGAAGCTAGAGGGCCATGAGGGTGTAAGTCTTGTAGAAAGTTTGCTACCTCACTCAAATGATTAGCTGTAAGTTTTTAAAAGCAGTACCAGACATGTTTTGGAGTGATGTGATAGTTACATATTTGTATTGTTTTGTCTGAAGATGGGGGTCTCACTATGTAGCCCAAACTAACCTCAAAAAGATCCTCCTGCCTTAGCCTCCTGAGAGCTGGGTTTATAGGCGTATACCACACCTGCCTCTGTAGTTCTATGTTTTGATTGTAACGATGCTCTCCTGCCATACATATGTAGTAAAATGACACAGAAACACATGTGTAAGGACACATTGTCCAATGTTAATTCCCTGGTTTGGGCATTGTATTATAGTTACGAAATAAGTATTCACTTTGGGAAACTGGGTCAAAAGTACACTGATTCTCTTATAATGCCTCTGCAACTTTCTAGGAATTTATAATTGTTTCAAAAGAGTTTTTTAGGGAGTGACTATGGTACACCACAATAAGGCATGAATACAAGGAAATGAAAGGATTTACATCTTCATTTGAACTTTTTGTTTGCAAGTGACACAAATCTGAGTCCAATCTGTTTAAATAAGTTGTGAAATTGTCAGCTAATGGGCCCAGGAACAAGGGAGTCTTGTCTATCATGCAAATCTAACATCCTGGAAGAACTCTGAGATGCTTGGCTTAATCACATGTCCACTCTGGGCCAATGATTGCGTCCCAGAGGTCAGGTGCTGTGACTGACAGCCCTCCCCTCCCCTCCTACCTGGAATAGGGAAGACAATGCTCTTAATAGAAGGAATGAATTCTGAGCAGCAAGTCCATGAGCCGCCCATTGGCTATTCTCCAGGGATCACAGAAACATGAGAATGATGAAAGAACTACCCCACTTGATGGCATCATGCAAAACAGACAGTCCTAACTCACCAAGAGTTGAGCCTGATTAACTCATTAAGTCAAAAATAGTGCAAATTAAAAATACACATCACACAGCAAACCTAGCAAATGCCATAACCCAGCTTAGCCTCACTCAAGGTGCCCAGAACACCTCCTTTATTAGACTACAGTACAGTAAAAGCATTTAGCACAATACCAGTTCTGGTCAAGTGTTGGGAAATCTGGTGTCATTTATTGAGTTTTATACTGAAGTGAAAAACAATGGACATTTCATTGTAAAGCGAAAACTTATAAGTAGAACTACTCTAAGTAGAACTATATTTAATACTATAGAATTTCCTTTCATTTTATTTTTATTTGTGTGTATGTGTGTGTGACAATTTGAATGCGAATAGCTCCCATAGGCTCCGATATTTGAATGCTTAGTCCCTAGTTGGTGGAACTGTTTTAGGAAGGGTGAGGAGGTGTGGCCTTGTTGGAGGAGGTGTGTCACTGAGGATGGGCTTGGAGGTTTCAGAAGCCCATGCCATTCCCAGTGAGCTCTCTCTGCCTCATGATTGTGGCTCTAAGCTTCCCGCTACTGCTCCAGTACCATGCTTGTGCTCCGCTGCCACACTCCTGGCCATGATGGCCATGGACTGTAACTCTGCAACCATGAGCTCCAAAGTAAAGGCTTTCTTTTGTAAGTTTCCTTGTCCATGCTTTTTGTCTTGGTCATAGAAAAGCAACTAAGACTGTGTGCGTGAATGTGTGTGTGCGCGTGCGTGCGTGCGTGCGTGCGTGTGTGTGTGTGTGTGTGTGTGTGTGTGTGTGTGTGTGTGCGCAGGAAGCCACAAGAAGGTATTGGATTCCCAGGGCATGGTGCTGGAACTTTCCAACTCACTGGATCATCCCAAGAACCTGGGAAGTGGTGGAGGTTATTATTTTTCAGAGGAGACAGTAAGATGGAGATTAGGTGCTGGGAACCAAAATCTGGTCCTCTGCAAACACAATAAGGACTTTTCACTGCTGAGCCATCTCTCCAGCTCCACCTCATTTTGAGACATGAGCTCACTATGTAGTTCAGGCTGGAACCAAATTTGAGATCCCCCTGCCTATAGTACATGGTTCTAGAACTTTCCAACTCACTGAATCTTCCCAAGAACCTGGCCACAAATGGCATTTGAGTGTGGAGAGTATAAATTAAGGAGACTTTTGATCATTTCATGATGGTATTGTCTATAAAAATATAAGCTGAAATTCCAAGGACTTTGCTGTTGTCAAAACAGAGATGAACAGTGTGAGTCACAGAGCGATTTATTTCAAATTTGGCTTCTGCTCCCTGTGCTAAGTCATTTCAAAAGTGGGCCATGGGCGTGGGAATGACTCGGGTGTCATCCTGAGGAAGCAACTTGATTCCACCCCAGGAGGCGGAGACCTGGACCCAAACACTCCAAGCTTGCCTCTTGTCTGCCTTACATGCCTTTAGCACAGAGTGAGGGGCTGGCTGTATCCTCCTCACGGTCCCCAGTGCAGAGGGAGGCGCTGGCTCTACTTTGAGGGTTCTCCTGACCATACAGTGTCCAATGCACTCTCTTCTTTCAGGCGAGCTGCCAACTTTCCTCTCTGGCTTCCAGAATTAAGACAAAGAATTGTCCTTCAAAGTCATGCCAGGACTTTTTTTTTTCTTTCCTCTTTGGCATCTGTTTTCAGTAGAAATCTGATACACACACACACACACACACACACATACACACACACACACACACACACACACCTGCATCAAGGAAGCTATCAAAACCTTTCTCCACCCCAAGGGTTGCATGGGATTTCTCTGAGACACCAAGGGAAGATTTTAGAAAAATAGTGTTCTTAAGCATATGGCTGTCGAATTGTTAGTCATGAGTTGTACGCTCGCTGAATGAAACATACACTTTAATAACAGCATAATCTTGCGGGGATTCAGAGTGTTGCATTCTTCCTTCTACCTGAGCTCAGAGCTGGACTCCCCTGCTAGCTAGCTGCTGGTTCAACTGTGAGATCCAGAGGATTAAAGGAATTCTAACTTGACAGGTTCTTTTTTAAATCTTTTTTTTTTTTTTTTTTTTTTGGTTTTTCAAGACAGGGTTTCTCTGTGTAGCTTTGCGCCTTTCCTGGAACTCACTTGGTAGCCCAGGCTGGCCTCGAACTCACAGAGATCCGCCTGCCTCCGCCTCCCAAGTGCTGGGATTAAAGGCGTGCGCCACCACCGCCCGGCTCTTTTTTAAATCTTAATTTATGTTTTTATGTGTATGTGAGTGTGTGCATGCACATGAGTGCAGATACCCATGGAGGCCAGAAGAGGGTGTCAGATCCCCTGCAGCTGGAGTTCTAGGCAGATGGGAGCCAACCAGCACAGTGCAAAAGCATTACACCTCCTATCTGCTGAGCCATCTTTCCAGTCCCAATAGGTTTTTGTTGGTTGTTTGTTAAATGACACACGGGATAGACATAACATCTCCTGGCAGGTGAGATGGTTGACAGGAAGATCTCTGGATCCAATGACCTAGGTCAAAATCTGGTCTGCCATGTGCTAGCTGTGTGAACGCAAGTGCATTATCTGTCCATGCAGGAGCTGTGGTGGAGAAGGAATGGCGTCTGCTTGTAGAGCTGTTGGCTGTTTGATGAGGCAGTAAGTGTGAAGCATCGGCGGGGATGATCTTTGTAAGTGTCATGTTATCACGCGTGTCCTATAAATGGTTTGTATGGATGTATCATCAGGGCACAGCTTCCCTTCTCTATCATTCTTCCTGCAATCACTGTCTCAGCTGCAGATAAGCATTTGAGATGGGTCTGTGTGGCTGGCCTTAGGTAGACTTTGCAATGGATAATCCTCATTGCCAACATTGTTGGGTAGGAACCACCTAGCAGACACACCTCTAAGTGTGTCTGTGACAGTTTCCAGAGAGGTTTGAATGAGGAGGGAAGACATTCTGGACATGGAATAGGCTCCCAGACTGAGTGAAAAAGTAGAAAACCATGAGAGAAATCACCAAGAGGCTCATCTCAGCCACTGCACAGAAAACACACACATCATCCAAACATCTACGATGTACCAGATACTGTGCACGTCTACAGTCATGTCAATCCTCATGATGATTTGAAGATAAAGGTGAGAATAAACGTCGTGAAGCAGAGAGCAGCAAAATCAGGATTAGAAGGAAACTCTGTGCCTCTCTAAACCCCACGTCTTTCCCCAGCCCTTGTGTCTTTATCAGCACTTGAGTCACTGTGACAAAATGCCTGAGACAAATCAACTTCAAAAGAGGAAAGGCTTACTTTGACTCAAGGCTGCAGAGGTCTCAGTCCACATCCACCTGTCCTGTTACTTTGGGACTGGGATAGCACAGCACATCATGGTAAACACACAGGACAGAAGGGACCTGTTTGGGAACCTGCACCCACAACTGTGTGATTCCAGCTCCAATGACCTGCCTATCTGACCCCTTCCCTAGCCACTATAGGGACACACACACATGGACACATGGACACATGGACGGACACACACATTTTAACTAAAATAATAATCACTTTAAAGATACACACTATAGACTGAGCTGTGAAGGAACATAGAATGAGGTGTTACCTCCCCCACCCCCACATACACACACCTGCTCAGTGGTGCCAACCTTACTTTAAAGAAGAAACAAGTGCTTTAATTCGGTGCTGGGATATAACTTTAAAGATGCAGACGCAGCCTGCTGGGAGAAATTCCCACTGACGTGTGAGCATCTGACATAAGATCCTTTCTTCATATCAGATTTGACTGTGCCAGGAACAAAAGGGCACAGGTCCCAGAAAGAGAGGCCAGATCCAATTTGGGTCACCACTTACTGCATTCCTAGTAAGTTTTACTTGCCCTAGAAAACTGTGTTTTGATGTCTGTTCCTCATAGGACTGCTGGGCTTGGGGGCGGGGGCGAGAAAGAAAACTAATGTTTTAATATAGGTGTGTTTTGTCTCATGCAATATTCAGAGCATACTAAAACACTGTATTTAGAAGTCGAGATTTACCCTTGGCTGGTGGGCATCTCTACTTCAACTGGCAACCCTAGTTCCTTGGCCTGGAAGTTTCCCACTGGGTATCTCACAGATGAAGGATAATGATGCAGCTGCTGGGCACCCTGACCTCGGAGACAGGCCCAACACCTGCGTAGCAGCTTCAGTGGAACTTTGGGACACACTCAAGCAGCGCTTAGCAGGCGCAAACTGGCCGAGCTGACTAAGAATGGGAGTGATGAGGTGGTGAGGGCCATGGGCAGTGTGGAGCTTTCTTCTGTCCCTCAGAACTTGTGTATTTGTCTCTATTGCTACCCTAACAAATGACCATGAGTTCGGTGGCTCAAAGCAGCACATATTTGTTATTTCACAGCTTCAATGATTCTCCTGCCTTAGCCTCCTAAATGCTGGGATTACAGGCTCGGCATTGGCTCACGGTCTTGTCCATCTTCAAAGCCAACAGCAGTGCATGAGATCCCTGACTGTCCTCTGCTGCAGCCCCCACCCCACCCCCACCCCCGACAGAGCTCTGCTTTCCTCTTATGCTAAAGTACCCAGGATTGCCCTGGGCCCATCCAGCAAACCCAGGAAAATCTCTTCACTTTAAGGCTACTGATTAATAAGTGAATTACATCAAGACAGTTCCTTTTGTACATGATGCAGTCTAGTCAAAGGAGGAACACCATGAGACAAAGGTAACAGGCTGGTAATTCTGTCTACACCACAGGCTGGGCAGGGATGGAGCACTTCCCAAGAACAACTTTCCACAGTGTCCAAGTCCACGACTCTGCCTAGGTTCACTCTGCTGCAAGCAAAATAACCGCTGTCTATCAGTCAGTGTATCATCGCTGTGACCATGTGGCTGGCTCGGACAACTTAAAGGAAGAGGGATTTGTTCTGGCTCATGATTTCAGATGATTTAGCTCATGATTGCTTCATCTTCTGCAGCTGTGTGAGCATGAGGGGGTGGGGACAGCTGTTCACCTTGTGGCTGACAGAAATGGGAGAACAAGGCAGCCCTGAGGGCCTTCCGGTAGTATACTTCCTCCAGCTGGGCCCACCTCCCGAAGTTTCCAGACCCTCCACAAATATAGGGTCACCATTCAGGGAACATTGCATGTGAGGGGGTGGAAAGATTGTGAGAGGCACGGGTTAGACAGGTCTGCTGCAAAGCAGTGTCTTCGTTACATCTTGGGGAGGGGGGCTTTGCACTCATGAGTGCACAGTAGAGGTGGTTGTCTGTGTAACCTACACAAGATCAGGCATAGGTAGGAGAGAGGCTAGGAAAGACCACCAGAGATGAGGGGCTTTGGCAACTGAAGGCTGCTGGGGCAGGGGAGCCGGTTGTCTTTGGAGAAGTGGCACCCATTCAGTTGTCCATGCTCCAGGGCCTTTAACACCCATGCACATGAAAGACGATAGTGCTTAGACCCAGTGTGCTGTAAAAAGAAGACATGAGGGCTGGAGAGATGGCTCAGCCATTAAAGGCTAGGCTCACAACCAAAAAGAGGACGTGAAGTTAGAAGGGGGAGATGGGAGAGGAGGGTTCTGGAAGGAGTTGACAACATCATAGGAGGTTGATATGATCAAAACACACTGTATATATGTATAAAATTCTCAAATAATAAACAAACAAACAACAAATAAAACAGCCCCACAAAGCTGACAAGCTGGAGACTGTTGTCCTTTTATTTAATTGTTGCTGCCTTTTAAGCCACAGCTGTCTGAACCAGCAACTGCAGCTCCACCTCTACCTGCAGTGGTGAGGCCGCAAGAGCTGCAGCCTGAGGGAATTCTGTTCCCTCAGGCACCAGCTCTTTCAAAGCTTCCAAGGGAGCTTAACTAAATCTCTGTCCCTCTAAAGAACTCAAGATTCAAAGGTTGAGGTGGAATTCTGCTCCTCAGAGAGGCTGAAGAGCAAGTAGCTCACCTTCTTTCCTTGCTTGTGTCCTCCAAAAAGCCTCCAAGCTTCTCTTCGTCCCTCATTAAAAACCCTTCTCCACCTGGCTCCTCCCTACCACTTCCTGTCAGCTAGCTGCTGACTCAGCCTCCTGAATGCAGGTGAATTTTATTTAATCAAACACATCTTTGCATCATTAAACAAATGTTCCCAAGCATAAATAAAAGTAACACACACACACACCTTAAAATAATATTCTACGCCGGGCGGTGGTGGTGCACGCCTTTAATCCCAGCACTCGGGAGGCAGAGGCAGGAGGATCTCTGTGAGTTCGAGGCCAGCCTGGGCTACCAAGTGAGTCCCAGGAAAGGCACAAAGCTACACAGAGAAACCCTGTCTCGAAAAATCAAAAAAAAAAAAAAAAAACTACAACATTTTCCCCTTTTTGTCTAAATAAAAAGAAAGGTTTTAACTTTAACATAAGACAGTACACAATAAAAATAATTATCAAGTAAAGATTACATTCACAATGTAATGAATTCTAGTTCATTTGGGTCTGGCAAATTAAAAGAAAATGCTCCATTATCTGTCTTACATTAATGAATCTGAAGTTTTATACCCAGCTTACTTTCTATCATAACTAAGGAAAACTGCAACTATAACTATATAGTATTCAACTCCATCAAAGACCTCAGAAGGATAATATTATTTGAGTAAACAAAAAGTGCATTTCAAACAACTTCCAAAACTCTAGAAATGACAGAGACATCTGACTCCTACATAGTCACCCAGAGTTTCTTCTGCAACCTTGGAGCATCCATCTTCAGCCTACAGCCTAGAGATTCAGGCAGACTTCTCAGTGAAGCAGGAAATTTGAAGGACTGACCTGCTTGTATTGGCAAAGTTCATCAGTCACTTTTCTCTGTGTTCTGCAGAATATCTGACAGACTCTTCTGTGAAGCAGGAATTTTAAAAGACTTTCCTACCTTGTTTTGGCAAAATTCAACAGTTTTTTTTTTTCCTGTGTGTCCAATCTGCATAGTGCACTGTCAGCAGTCAAAAACAAGAACAGTTTTTTTTGCCTAGTGGCTAACCTTGCCACAATGAAAGCAAACTCCATAAGGAGTTTCTTCAATGCCAATGATCTTCTCTGAAGTAAATTGGTGCTGCCAGGAGCAGATGTGTATCAGTGTCATAAAAAAAAAACTTAAATTAACAAAACATTTTAAGTGCCATATTTTATAGGTCTTTGAAGTATTTGAAGACCATCTATCTAAAATATATTTATTTAACCTAAAAAAACATACCTAACATATCTACAAATTTGATTGTTATAAATGACTAACTAATGACCTTTGTTTCTTGATTGTCCTATATAATTTATGATAATAGCTTTCAAAAACTAAAACTTTACCTTACTTTTTTTAAAAGATTTATTTATTTATTATATATACATTGTTCTGCATATATGTCTGCCTGCAGGCCATAAGAGGGCACCAGATTTCATTACAGATGGTTGTGAGTCACCACATAGTTGCTGGGAATTGTACTCAGGACCTCTGGAAGAGCAGCTAGTGCTTTTAGCCAATGAGCCATCTCTCCAGCCCTACCTTGTATTTTTAAATGAACTGCATAGGTACAATACCCCCAAACAAGGGCAGAGACATATGTAACAGTTTAACAAAAAACAGTGTAACAAAAATAACTTGAAGCCTGGCAGTGGTGGCCCACGCCTTTAATCCCAGCACTCAGGAGGCAGAGCCAGGTGGATCTCTGTGAGTTCGAGGCCAGCCTGGACTACCAAGTGAGTCCCAGGAAAGGCGCAAAGCTACACAGAGAAACCCTGTCTGAAAAACCAAAAAAAAAAAAAAAAAAACCAACAACAACAACAAAAAAAAAAACCCTTTAAATTTGTATAAATATTCTACATGCCAGGAAATGATAACAAACATTCATAACCCTCCCATGCCCCTCAACTCTTGTGTATATGGGTATAGTTTTCTCTAAATTGCTTCCTGCTGTCTGTGGGCAAACCAGCTTTAGGGTTCCAGAGAAAAATTTTGAGATAATGACCAGATAGATATCACCTGTCAAGTTTCAGGAGGTCTCTGATCCATATTAATCCTGAAGGATTCCACAATCTCTCATCTCCTGTGGGAACAAAACTCCAAAGCATTTTTGATTTCCAATTGACAAATATATTTTTCAGTTCTTTTTTAAAGTTAAGATAATCCTAAAGTATCTAGGTTGGTTCAATTTTGTAGTCCTGTTCACAAGTCCATGTCTGCCAGCAGCTGTTTTTTGCTGAAAATTCAAAATCAACACAATAACATACAGGATCCAGACTCCCGTTGTATTTCCCATCTTACATGGCTTTTCTCTTTTACTTTCTCTTTAAAGACTTTATTATTATATTCATTTATTATTTATTATTAAACTATTCATTTCTTTCTATGACTATACCCTTTTTCTTTTCTTAAGCCTACTCATTATTAAACACACTATAACCTGTTTAGAGGTTTTTCTGTCTGGATCTGTCTTTACTGCATAACTTCAACCTTTTTTTTGATTGTATGAGCAAACTTTAAACTGCTAACCTACACCTGGATCCTCCACACAAGCTCTCAGCTGGCCCCCTGATTCTTGGGTTGTGAAAACCAAGCATGAAACTCGAGGCTGGTTCCAGGTTTGTCTGACCAGGAAGTGCATTCAGCCTTTCTAGAGGTCTAGAATGTTGATGCTTGCACTGTGGCAGGCGTTTTTACTTAGTTTTTTTGTTCCAACTTAATGTACTAGCCTCTCAAGGCTAGCTTCTCAAGGGCTTGCCAGCAAGCAGAAACTCCTAAAGGAGCCTTATCCTCTTTTTTTTTTCTTTTTTCTTTTTTTACACTTTCTTAGGCACTATGGAAATTTGAGTGCCACATTGGTACAGCAAAATGTTGTTGTTTGCTTTTTTGAGGGGGCCCACCACCCACCTCCCAAATAAATCACACATGGAGGCTTATTCTTACTTATAAATGTCAGACCTTAGCATGGCTTGTTTCTTGCAAGCTTTCCTTAACTTAGATTATCCAGTCTACCTTTTGCCTCTGGGCTTTTCTTGTACTCTTACTCCTGTAAATCTTACTCTGTGGCTTGCTGTGTAGCTGGGTGGCTGGCCCCTGGAATCCTCCTCCTTCTCTGGCTACTTTTCTTCTCTCCTCCCAGATTTCCCCTTCTATATATTCTCTCTGCCTGCCAGCCCTGCTTATCCTTTCTCCTGCCTTGCTATTGGCCATTCAGTTCTTTATTAGACCATCAGGTGTTGTAGACAGGCATAGCAACACAGCTTCACATAGCTTAACAAATGCACAAATGCAACATAAACAAAAGTAACACACCTTAAAATAATATTCTACAACAGGAGACTGAGTGTTTAACACGTGCACCTATGGGAGATGTTTCGTCTTCAAGCCATAATAGGGTAGAGCCAAAACTCCTTCACCCTGGTTCCAGCTCTGGACCTGCCAAATCAAGTCCACCTGAATATTTAAAGTCTATGACTGTGTTATTTGTTAGTATACTGGAGAGGGTCTAGCTTCTGTCCAAACACCTGTGAGTGGCCTGCTGCACTGCCATTGCCAACCAGGAAGGTTCTTGTGGTCATCCTTCCTGGACTTATACTTAGCCCACTGTCTTGGGGTTTCTATCACTGTGATAAAACACCATGACCAAAGGAAACATGGAAGGAAAGGGATTATTTCATTTTACAACTCTCAGGTCACGTTCCTTCACTGAGGGAAGTCAGGGCAGGAACTCAAGGCAAGAACCTGAGGACAGGAGCTAAAACAGAAGCCCTGGAGGAGTGTGGCTTACTGGCTTGCTCCACCTGGTGTGCTCAGTTCTTGTCTCATTCAGGACCACCTGCCCAGGGGTAGCACCACTCACAGTGGGCTGGTTCTTCCCACATCAATCATCAATCAAGAAAATGCCCTGCAGGCTTTTCTAGAGCCTAATCTGATGGAGGCATTCCCTCAATTGAGGCTCTCCCCTCAGATGACTGTAGCTTGTGTCAAACTGACAGAAAACCAGGCAGCACAACCACATGGAGCTCCCTTCCTTCCTGGGGAGTCCTGAGCAGAGGAGACAGGCTCAGTTAGGCTCCACCCTAACTCAAATGCACTGGGCTCTTTTGCTCCTAGGCCTTGCCTCACCTCCCAGTCTCCACTCTTGATGCTATGCTTCCTGGTCTATAAAAGTGCAGGGTTTTTCTGAGTCCCTCAGGGGTTAAAAAAACAACACTGTGCACTGTATGCACCCTCACAGTGCTGATCCTCACTGGGGCTGTTCCACGGCAGAAAATGCAAGTGGGGGTACCAGCGCCTTCTCCTCTTTCTCCTCTGGCTTGTGCTGTTGCATTTAGGGCTACAGCCTTCACCCTGGCTTGTTGTGCCAATTGGCTTCTGCAGGGCCGCAGAGCAGCTCTGCGGAGACCCACAGACTTAACCAACACTGCAGCCGAGTGGCCCTTGCCAGGCACACAAAGATAAGTCCCATTTGTCACTGGCAGGAAGCTTGCACTTCACTTAAGGTATTAAAGTATGGTGTTATCCACTTTATCATCAAAGACTGATTGAAAGCCTCACTTCTTGCCCGAGATCTCACATAATCCTCTCAACTTTTGAAATAAATTCAAGGATCATCTTTATTTTCTAAATGAGTAGACAGAGGCCTCGGGAACACACTGTCTTTTTTGCTTTGTTTTAGTGACAGTCTCTTTGTGGAGCCCAGCTCAGCCTTGTATCGCAGTCCTTTTGCCTCCGTCTTCCAAGTGAAGAGATCACAGGGGTGGGTGCTCCAGAGGGGTGGGTGCTCCAGAGGGGTGGGTGCTCCACAGGGGTGGGTGCTCCACTGTGCCTCTTGAGAACAAAATCCTCTGAGCAAATGTTTCAGCCACTCCCCGCCAGTGTGTGATGGGGTGGGACTAAAACTCAGGCAGCTAGAGAGAGGCTTCAGAGAAGGACCTGGAGGCGACCCCTGAGCTTCCTGAGGTTAAAGGGTGGGACCTGCAATACCTCAGGACTTCACAAAGCTGACTCGCTGTGCATGAAAATGCTACTGTTAGAATTATTATAACAAACTTGTTACTTGGACTGAGATTTTCAGAAGTTCCAGGTCAGGCTGGGACTGTAACTCAGTTGACAGAGCACTCGCCTAGCAAGCTCTATGTCCTGGGTTCAGCCCCCAGCAGTGTATAAATCAGGTATGGCAGCCTAAACTCAGCACTCCAGAAGTGGGATATCAGAAGTTCAAAGTCATTCTCTTCTACACAGCCAGTTTGAGGTAGCCTGGGCTACATGGTATCTTGGTGGGTGGGGGGAGTTCTTCCAACCCAACCCATAAGCTACTACACGAAGTCATGGCTGCAGACCTCATGTACAGGAGTTCATCTGCACTCTGTGCTGATGGCTGTAATACCCAAGACCACGGAGTCATTGGCCTGTTTCAGGAAGGCGCTAGAAAGCCTGTTTTTGTAAAGTGATCCACTAAACACAATGAAAGTGCTGGTTCTTTAATGAGGCCATTTACTGACCAGCATCCTATGTAGATATAAAGAACCCATTTATTCCACTTCACTGGCCTGATGGCAAAGCTAAAGCGTGGGTGTGTACAGAATGCCAGCTGATAATAAAGAGCGAGCGCAGCCCAACCCAGAGCTGGGAGGAGAGCGAATCTGAGCATGATGTAATGGTCTCCTCCCCAAAATGCTTTCCTGAACCTCCACAGGGGTGAAAGTATTGGCAAACATTTAAGTTAAGTGCCTCTGCCTGTGCTCTGTGCTAGGTCCTGACTGGGATGGATGCCAGGAAGGCCAGCCCTGGCCAGCGGCCATCCCAAAGTGCTTCTGATTTCTGTTTGTTTATTCTCCCCCACTTCTCAGTCCTTCCTCTCCAGGTTCCCTGTGAGAAGCGCAGGAGCCCGTGTAGATCAGAGGCCTGGCCTAGCCTGGCTTTGCCTCTCCCCTGGGGACAGTTCTGCAGCTCCAGAGCAAACACAGTTTCTCCTGTCAGGTCACCTCCAGACCGACTTCAGTCAGCCAGGCGGGATGACTGGTCACAAGGCTCTTTCCTCTTCTTTGATCTTTGCTCAGTCCAGACAGAAAAGCTTAAAGTACAAAGAAGGAGACTGAATTGTACCCGGCTGCATCAGGAGGCGACCGGATCATCCTGGCCATCTCCAACCTTCCCGGTTACTAAGCAGGAATGACGGAGGTGCTCGCCGCTGTCTGAAATCCTGTAGGATGACATCCTGTAGGATGCTCCTGTAGTTTGGAGCAGAGAGCTCCAAAGTACCCGAAGCTCCTTTGCGAGCTCAGCGATAGTAGTCGCCGCAGCCCCGTTCATTTCTATGTTCTCTCGGAGTACACATCCATTGAGGATCTAGGCTCGGCTGACCACGCACAGGAGACGGATGGAGGAGGCACCGAGACAAAATTGCAGCTGTTCTAAATTTTAATGTCTACTGTTTCAAACAGGCAGAGTGTTGGAGGGCAGGAGCTAGAAGACGCCTTGGGGGTTATTTCCTATTGGTTCTGAACAATGTGTCACAGACAGGCCGAAACAAGCAGGGCTGGTGCTGACAGCTGGCTTCCCTCACACGCCTTTCCGGTCACTGGAGGGCAAGGCCTGCATCCTCCAGGCTGAGCCCAAGGCGTGTCCGCTGAAAGGCAAACAGAGTTAGTTTCAAGTCTGTGAGTGGGCACTTTGGGGCTTGAAGTGTGCTCATTTGTAATTCATGAGATTGAGAGCACACTCTTGGAGGGCCTGGCTTTCCAACCCTAGCAGACCGCTCTGAGAATTTGGGGTGGAGACACCCGCAGAGGGATGGCGGGAGCCACGCCTCAGCTGGGGCAGGGAAAGCGATGACTCACCCCGGCCTCCTCGGTTGGGCAGGAAACAGCTGACTCTCTTGCTGTTCTAGGTGGGGTGGGATGGAGGTGGGGGCATGAGACGGGGGTAGAAGGCGTCGGAATTCCCTGGGGATGGGTTGCAGGAGCATCTTGGTAAGAGTTTAATTGTTATCCATTTCCTGTCTCCCTCTTAGGGTTTTCTAGGGATTTTGAGACAGAGTTGAGTCACATTGGAAGGAGCTAGCTGAAGGAGTCACGGTAGGAAGGTAGGGCCTGGAACCCATTGCAACTGGAGGGCACACAGGACACATATTCCTTGTAGGAGAGGAGTTTACTCGGGAGCTCAGAGCACCTGGAAGGGAACCCCCAAAGCTGCAGTCTTCCAGGAACTGCCCACAGCCTGGCATGAGCCTCTCCCCGGGTCCTGCGGAGCCCAGGCACCATGGGGATGGAACTTCGGCGTTGTGTCCTTGTGACCTTGACTTACTTCTATTCTTAGGTCCCAGAATGCTCATTGTAAAACACAGTTAATAATAGAAGCCACCTGCAGGATTGTCTGTGATGAAGAATGAATCAAAACCCATGAAGCCGCTAGGACAATGTATGGTTCCGAGTACAGGCTTATCTGTTTTAGTCATTTTTATGAGAGTTGAGAGGGAGATAGATGCATGCCAGCAGCAACAGGTGCACAGAGGCTGTTGTTAAGTTATGACTGGAAGCAATGAGCCAGATGTTTCTCTATTTTAAGAAGCCACGCTAATGGCAGGCTCCTGCAGGAAGTGACTCTGCCCCTGTGGAGCCCAGGCTGGATGCCTGGACGGAGCTCTTTCCTTCCTCGAAGCCCCAGGTGTGTGCCCTTGACTGTCCAAGTCAGCGCTGCTTTTCTTTTTCTTTTCTGGGTTTTTCAAGACAGGGTTTCTCCGTGTGTAGCCCTGGCTGTCCTGGAACTCCCTCTGTAGACCAAATCCACCTGTCTCTACCTCCCGAGTGCTGGGATTAAAGGTGTGCACCACCAACCACCAACTAAGCCAGTGCTTCTTAAAGTGAATGGCTGGGGATCTTCTCAAAACACAGACTCTGGCTCAGTGGACCTGGAGAGCTGTGGTTCTGCCCCCCCCCCTTTTTTTTTTACAAGATCCTGTGGAATGCCAGCGCTGCTGGTTCACAGCCTTGGAGTGCCGTGGATGTAACCAACACAGTCCACAGGCCACGTCGTGATAAAGCCTGGTACGGTGGTATGCACACCAATAATCTCAGACCTTGGAGGATCATGAATTTGAGGCCAACCTGGGCCCTATCATGGGACTACATCTCAAAAAAAGCCAAACAAACAAACGAAAAATCCAACAGACCTTCAGTGATGGCAGAACTGTCCTCTGTGCTGCCCAGGACAATAGCCATTTGCCACTAAGAGAACATGACGTAGAAGAGTTGAAAGAAGACGACTGGAAACTGAAGCTTCAGTTTTTATCGAATTGAAGTATTAATCATGTGTGATTAATGACTACTTCATTGGACAGCTTGGGACCTTACATTCAGGAGGTCAAGGTCTTGTTAGAGCTATAGTCCAGACCATGTCCAGGACTGTGCTCAGTTGTGCGTACAAGCAACACACCCCGAAAACACAATAAACAGGGGCCTTCTGATGTATGGCGTCAGTAGAAAGGCTTCCTGTTTGTAGCCTGAGGCGTTTCTCTCATTCTGACCTGGGGCGGCTGAAGCCTGTTTATTGTCTGTGTGTTGGTAAAGAAAGAACAGGAAGTAACCCATGAACATGAATCCTATGATGGCCTCAGCTCATATCTCCTTACATGCTTTCAGTTTGAGCCCCACACCTCATAGAAATGGGCAGTCTCAGCTGAATAAATGGAAATCTGGGTGAATTCAGGAAGGCTATATGTTTTTATTTTACCGTAGTGAGAAGTCATGGGAACTTGAAATGTATAAGTAGCAAGATTTTTATTTTTATTTTTTTTAAGCTGGGTGTAGTGGTACACATTTACAATCCCAGCACTTGGGAAGTAGAGCAAGAAGTGAGTTCAAGACTCGGCTCAGCTACAAGCCAGTTGGAGGGCAATCTGGACTACAGAAGACCCTACCCCAAATAAACAAAAGGAAAAAACGTTCTCTTTAAAATTCATTTCTGTAACTAGTGGGCTCAAACTGAAAATGTCAAGTGTTGAAACAGACAAAATAAATACAAAACCACATTGGTCCTTAAAAGGTTTGTTTTGTTTGTTTGTTTTTTCTTTCTTTCTTTTTTTTTTTTTTTTTTTTTTTTTTTTTTTTTTTTTTTTTTTTTTTTTTTTGAGACATGTAGCCCTGGCTGGCCTGGAACTTGCTATGTAGACCAGACCTTGAATTGATATAGATCTGCCTACTTTTGCCTCCCAAAAAATAGGGTTAAAGGTGTGCACCACCATGCCTGGTTTGGTCCTTAAAGTCTTCAAGTCAGTGAACTGAGTGACATAAATAAGTTTTCACAGCAACACACACTTGAAATGTTAAAATTCACATGAACAATTGCTTTCTTATGCTGATGTTTTTCATGAAACTGATGAAGGCCTTGATTTCCTATGTGTGTGCGGTGGGTGAGTATATGTGTGCTATACATGTATGGTGTGTATATGTATGTGGGATGTGTGTGTGTGTGTGTGTGTGCACATGTGAATGTGTGTTGAGAGAGGCTAATGCAAAGTAGCTTAGAAGACGGAACGGCTCTTGCTTTGTGTGTGTGAGTATCTCTTTACTGGGCTTGTCTTTAACAAATTTTCTGTCATTTTAGACATTGCTCTTTAGAAATATTTTTTTAAAACGTGTTCTTTGATAATTTCATGTTAGGAATACAATGTATTTCAGTCCTATCCACTGCCTTTCCCTCCTCCAACTTCTAGAATTTCCCCCACCCATTCTCCTCCCAATTTCATGTCCCCCTTTTTTTAACTATAGGAAATGTGTGTATGTGTTCTTTCATACATCCTGACTGCAGCTTTCCCTCCCTCCACTCCTCCCAGTTCACCCCCTCCACCTCCCCACTCCCCCAGATCCACTGCTCCCCCATTTCCCTTCAGAAAAGAGCAGGCCCCCGGGGATATCAACCAAACATGGTATAACAAGATGCAATAAGACTAGGCACAAACCCTCATATCAGGTCTGGACAAAGTAACCAGGAGGAGGAAAAAGATCCTGAGAGCAAGCAAAAGAGTCAGAGACACACCCACTCTCGCTGTTAGGAGTCCCACAAAAACCCCCAAGCTAAATAACCACAGCATGTATGCAGAGGACTTAGGTCGGACCCACACAGGCTCCTTGTTTACCATTTTGGTCTCTGTGAGCGCCTATGAGCTCTGTTTAGTTGATTCTGTGGGCTGTGACCCCTCCCGCTCCTACTCTCCTGCCTCCCCTTCTTCCCCTAGGTTCCCCAAGCTCAAGTTACCTGAGCTCCACCTAATGCTTGGCGGTGGGTCTCTGTATCTGCTCCCATCAGCTGCTGGAGGAAGCCTCACTGATGACTACTGGGCGAGGCACCGATGTATGAGGATAGCAGAATATCATTAGGAATCTTTTCATTAGCTGGTTTTGATTGCTTTGGGTTTGGTGTTTTTGTCGGTTGGTTTGTTTGGTTTTGGCCAGTCTTACCCTAGGTCTCTGGGCCATTGCTTCTGGTTCCTGGCCATCCAGGCAGTGTTGATTGTAACACAAATGCTAAATGGTCTTTTAATAAAAACCCAGAGCCTGGCCGGGCGGTGGTGGCACACGCCTTTAATCCCAGCACTCGGGAGGCAGAGCCAGGCGGATCTCTGTGAGTTCGAGGCCAGCCTGGACTACCAAGTGAGTTCCAGGAGAGGCGCAAAGTTACACAGAGAAACCCTGTCTCGAGAAAAAAAAAACAAAAACAAAAACAAAAAAACCCAGAGCCTGATATTAGGGTAAATGCTGAAAGATCAGAGATACAAAGGATCAAGCCACTGCCATTTCTTACCTCGAGGACTCCTCAGCCTGAAAAGACTTCAGTTCCTGTCTCCTCCACGCCTTATATACCATTCTCCACCCAGCCATCACTTCCTTCCTAGTGCTAGGATTAATGGGGTGTGTGCTTCCCAAATACTGAGATTAAAGGTGAGATCTCAAGTGCTAGGATTAAAGGTGTGTGCCACCACTGCCTGACTTCTATGTTTAATCTAGTGTTTTTTTTCTGTCTTCTGATCTTCAGGCAAATTTTATTGGGGTACACAATATATCACATTTCCCCTTTTTTGTCTAAAATAATAAAAAAGGTTATAACTAATATAAGTAAAACTTATATACAATAAGTACAATAAGTCTATACAATATATACAGTCAAGAGTTACATTGTCCAGTCCATAAGCATTTGACAAATTCAGAGAAAATACTCCATTATTTATCCTATTTTGCTGAATCCAAAATGCTGTACCTAATTCACTCTCTATCCTAATTCGTATTGCCAACCAAACTCTCTTTTGATGTCTTTCAAACTTATACACTTTATACCTCTTTAGTGAATTTCTTTTCTGAATTTGTTAACAAGGAAAATTATAACTATCCATTCTTCAACTTTCTCAGAGACCCGAGAAGGAAATAGTATTTGCTGACTAAGCAGGAAGTGCAAATAAGTGACTTCCAAAAAAGGTGAGAAATGACAGAAACAACTGGCTGCCTGGACAGTCGCCCAAGGCAACATCCATCTTCGGCCTATAGGCTTAGCACATCTGGCAGACTTTTCTGTTAAGCAGGATATTCTGAAGGGCCTTCCTACCTTGTCTTGGCAAGGTGCGGCAATCCTTTCTTTTGTGTCCTGCTTGTCCATTTTGGACAGCATACTGTTAGCAGTCGAGGCAAGAGCACTTTCTTGCCCAGTGACTAACTTTTGCCACAAAGAAAGTAAACTCCATATGGAGTTTCTTTGATGCCCATCATCTTCTCTGAAGGAGATTGGTGCTGCCAGTAGCAGATGTGTCTCATTGTCATAAAAAAAAAAAAGAATCTATGTTATTAAAACATCTTAAATGCCATACTCTGTAGATCTCTGAAGTGTTTGAATATGACCTGTCTATCTAAAATATATTTCTGTTTGGCCTTAAAATATACCTAACATAACTACAAGTTCGATTGTAATAGGTTACTAACTACTAACCTGAATTTCTTTATTATCCCAAATAGTTTGTAATAACTTTCAAGGACTAGCAATTTGCATTGCATTGTTAAATGAGATGTATAGGTACAATACTTTGAACAAGAATAAAAAAGTATGTAACGTGTGTTCTAACAAAAATAATCTCAAATTTGTATCAATATGCAAAATTTGTATACAACATACAAAATTCCAATTCAATGTAAAATATTTAAAAATAATAGTTGCTTTTTAAAAGTAGATTCAATAATCTATATTTTTATCTTATATCTATATTCCTGTTTTTTCTTTTCAGAGTAGATTCAATAATCTACCCTTTTATCCTATCATATCTGTATCTTTTTGTTTGTTTGTTTTGTTTAGTTTTTAGAGACAGAGTTTCTCTATGTAACAGCCCTGGCTGTCCTGGAACTCACTTTGTAGACCAGGTTGGCCTTGAACTTACAGGGATCCACCTGCCTCTGCCTCCCGAGTGCTGGGATCAAAGGCATGGGCCACCACACCAGACTTCTTTTTTTTTCAGAGTAGATTCAATAATCTACTTTTTATCCTATCTTTTCTGTATAATACATTTCTATATCAGTCGATCATGTCCTTTTTAAAAAAAAATCCACCTAGTCCAATCGGTGCTGCCCATATGTGCAAGGGTGTGAGGCTGTCCACAGCAGCAGGTGCAGTCGCAGGGGATCATCCCCCTGAAGAAAACCAACTCTCCGCCCCCAGCATCTACCAACTGCCAATAGCAACTGAGCTAGGGGTAGGGCTTTGTCAGGCCCTCTCCCACCCACGCTGGGGGTTTAACTGGCTTCATCTTGTACAGGTGTTGTGAAGGCAACCACAGGAATTGTGAGTTCACACATGCAGAAGCCCTGTCATATCCAAAAAACCCACAACGTTTCTTAATTCAACTAAATACTTTTTGTTAGTGTTTCCAGGGCTAATGCCAAATTCTTGAGTCCTACCTAAGTAAAGCATTCCTGCCACTACATGAAGCTCAGTGCTTTGAGCCATGCTTCCCACACTGTGGCCATTTGTCACTATGTATTCCCTTTACCCAAGACATGATTTGAAATGTCATCAAAGAGGGAAATAAATAGATATCACAATTTCCATATCAGTGACTCATATAAAATAATGGTGCTGGACTAGTCATGATTCTTATGGATGAAGGGATAGATTCCCAATTCAACCTGACTAAAGCTGGAAGGGTATGCTTCTCTGGGACACTTGTGTGTCTCCTGGAGCCCTGGGACAGAAATGAGGCTGTCTTGGGAAGAACTGGACCCAGGGCCCCAGACCTTTACACTATCCTGCAGGGCAGACTTCAGGCTCTGACTCTGCCCTCACTCACTCCGCCAGGCTGCCTGAACTTGAACCACAGTCACATCCCCAACAGAAGAAGGACTACATTTTTGTGTCCCCCAAAGTCACGGGAAGTCAGGCCGGGTATTAAGTACAAAGTCTCAAACTTGTGCCACTCCAGGATAGCTGTACTTACCCTCCAGAAGCCCCTGGCTCTGCCCATGCCCTAAGGGAACTCGGTTCAAGCCTCTGATTGCTGAGTCCTATTCTGCTTTTAGGGCCCAGCTCAGCCTGGGGAATCTTGCTCCATTTTATTATCTAAATGAGTCTCTTTTCGGTGTGCGTGTGCCCCCACGGACTTTATCTTCACTGCTAAGTGTTCAGAGAAGCACGTTCCAAATGGAATCCAACCATTCGACTGCTATTTCCCCCAGCACACCTCACCCAAATTATGTCAACATGCACGGGGCCCGGGACTGCTGAGAGAGCATGCATCTGCATTGTTACTTCAAGTCAAACAAGGAACCAGCTGTTTCAACATGTGCATCCGCCTCTCGGGACAGAAAATGAGCTACAGCAATGACTCAAAGGACTTTGAAAAGACAGGGCAGTGTTTACCGTCCTTCCCCCTTCTCACTTGGGTTAAACATCTGAGCACAGGCTTTGCCCTTCCAAGTCCCTGGTTCCTGGCTCGTCCACTTCAAGGCTGTTTCATCCTAACTTGATAAGGGGCCACCTCCCTTGCTCAATCTCAAAGAGAAGGGGAGGAAAATGCCTCTTTTTTCTTTGCAAAATTTCTCCCTTTGAAATTTGTTTTTTTTGCGGGGCGGGGTTGGGGTGGAGGGGCGCCTGAGAGTTCCCAGGGAGAAACAATGCTGAAGATTAGACAATCCAACTCCAGCCTTGGCTATCAAAGCCCCTTGTCACTATCTGTGGCTTTTGCGTCACTCCCCACAGGCACTTCTGTCCTCTTCTCTGTAAGTATTCCGACCCTGATGTCAGCTGCCAGCAGGGTCAGACATTGCCCCCAGAGCTGTAAAGATAACAAGGCACGCAGACACCCTCCCTTGTTGGGAAGAGGACAGAGTCACTTTCCCCTGGCCAGGACTCCCTAGGGGAGCTGCTTAGTCACTATTGTTCCCTGAGCTGAAGCTGGGAACTGCAGTTTCCCCACCCAACGTCATTGTGCTGGAAGAACCCGCTCTCCTTAAGGCTGGTGCTGGTGTGGGTGGCTCTGTGCCTGGACTCCCACTGGAGGAGCAAAAGGCTCCTCTTTTCGCCTCTGCAGAACCTTCTGCTCTGTCTTTGTGACTAACAATTGGGTTGTGTTTGGTCTCTAAAACAGCATTTTCAGCATTAGGTGCTTGGTGGATATTAGATAAGGCAGCGTAGATCAGGAGGACCCTTTGCACGTCTTTGTCATCTGGTGTGACCTATTTGCTTTTGCTTGTCTGGTTGGATCACAATCCTCGGCTATTTAATAAAAAAAAAAAAAAAAAAAAAAAAAAAAAAGCAAAAAGAGAGCAGTTTCCTGATCCACATAGCTGATAATATGCCCTGCCTCCATTCTCCTCCTACTCAGTCAGTGGGATACAGAGTAAGAGCCAAAAAACTAGGCTTCAATAGGAAGAGTTAACTCAAAAGAGACTCCAATTTAAAAAATAAAAAATAAAAACTGAAAACTTGACTTGGAAGGATCTCCACATGCAAGGCCACCTGAGGAAGTCTGCCATATTTTTGTTCTTTGTTTTTGTTTTCTTTGGGAGAAACAGCAGTCTGGTTGCCCTTTAGAATATGAACTTGGGGCCATTATTAGTTGGACTTTGTAGTCTCATTCACATCAATAAGCAATTCTGCTTCTGTATACTTATAACTTATTCATATAGATGGCATTCTGTGGGGCAGACCTTGGCTTGCCAAGCATAGCTGAAGAGCACACTGTATTTCTAGAATTATCTTCCTTCTAAGACCTACCTAAAAGTATGGCAGATTTCAAGGTCCTTTATTACGGGCTCATTACTTCAGTGAGGAAAAAGATCTTTATGGAAACAATTAAGGGAAAGAAAAAGAGCTTTCTATTGAGTGGTCAGAGTCCTGCATTTAAATTACCATTTGTTTCCAAAGCACTTACTTAGAGGTCTTGTTGGTTGGTTTGTTTGTTTTGGGTGTAGTGCTGGGTGTTCACCTGAGTGATCTAAACATGCTATACTGATTTTATTTTTTAAATTACATGTATTTATTAATTTTGTGTGTGCGCAACAGCACTCACATGGAGGTCAGAGGACAACCTGTGGGAGTCAGTTCTCTCCTCCCACCATGGGTCCCAGGGATCACACACAGGTAGTCAAGCTTAGGGGTGAGTGTCTCTACCTGTTGAGCCTTCTTACCAGGCCTGTACATGGCAAAACTTTGCACTCTACTGCTGATCAAGCCCCCAGTGTCCTGGAAATTGTAGCTTTAAAAGAGATTAAATGTCATGTGAACATAGGAGTGTGTGTGTGTGTGTGTGTGTGTGTGTGTGTGTGTGTGTGTGTATGTGTGTGTGTGTGTGTGTGTGTGTGTGTGTGTGTGAATGCTATAGTCAGTCTATAAGTGGCATTGGAGTCATCCATCCATGAGTAATCCAATAATGTCCACCTTTGAAATTCCTGAAGAGGCAACCAGGGTATATGACATCCTTCCTAATGTGCTTTCACCTCTGGCCTGCCCCACATGCACGTACAATCCTACCTCCTAACGGCTTGCCAACTCCAATAATGTCACAGGATAGACAAAACCTTCAATACATGGGCATTTGGGGGCATTCAACACTCAAACAGCAGGTCCCAGACTACCTGGAAGACTATTCCGTCTTTGGGGGCAGGAACTCTGTCTAACACTATTTTATTTGATTTTCCAATGCCGAGGATCGAACCCAAGGCATTGCAAATGTTAGGCAAGTGTTCTGTCACTTTTTATTTAGTGTTTAACTCCACTGCATCTATCATTATACCTGACACATTAAGAAAAAATCAAATAGACCAGGCATGATGGTGCATGCCTTTAATCCCAGCACTCAAGAGGCAGAGACAGGTGGATCTCTTAGTTTGAGGCCATCCTAGTCTCCACAGAGAATTCCAGGCCAGCTAGAACCTGCATACAGTTCTGAATTTAACTGATTTGAATGTCTCCACAAAACTCAATTAGCTACATGACAGTCTTTAGCAGTTTTCATTTTCCCTTTAGAATTCTTGAGAAAAAGAGAAAGGCTTCAAAGTGACATGTTAATGCATATGACATTAGAATTTGCTATTTTTCTGCAAACACTGTCCCCTAGGTGATCAGTTCTGCCACAGAGACGCCATCTTGCACTTCACCAGGCCTGATGAGGCAATCAGAGCTTGTGACTTTTATGTTTATTAATGTAAACTAATTTTATGTGACTTTTATTACGTAATCAATATATGCTTATTTAAAAAAATGAGAAATACAAATGAGTAAAGTAAAAAGTTCCTATCAACCTACTCTGAATGTGGGGCAATGTGGCATAGCTTTCTTATCTAGAAATAGAGAGAGTTTTGTTTGCTTGCTTGCTTGCTTGAATCAAGGTGTCAGATAACTTCTGTATAGCGAGAGGTGGAAACTTACCCTGGCACGGATCTTCGTCCCGTGGCTGTCACTCAGTCACTCGTAGTTTGTGCCATAGTTTAGACAGCCTCTTGGTCCTGGATTCTCAGTTGACATGGACAGCTTCTTTGATTCCACAAGTGACCTTTCCTCTTAAGCCCTTTAGGCTGAAAGTAGGAAGTACACGTTTGGGGAAGCCCGGCCTAAGTTACTGTGGGGAAACCTGATGTGCCCCCAACACGTACTACTTTGTGAAGCAAACAAATCCAGATTGCTTATGTGTGCAGTAGCTGAGCACTGTCTTCTTTGAGAGAGGCGATAGCATCCAGTGTGCATACACCCGAGGCTTGGGGGGCTCAGGACCAATGGGGTTATACCAGCCGTGGCAGAAGAACCATTTTCTGGAGAACTATGGTAGGCCCGCGCACACAAGTACGTGTGTGTGTGTGTGTGTGTGTGTGTGTGTGTGTCTGTGTCTGTGTGTGTGTCTGTGTGTTGTGATGAAAACCATGACCAAAAAGCAAGTTGGGGAGGGAAGGGTTTATTCGGTTTACACTTCCATATCACTGTTCATCATTGAAGGAAGTTGGGGCAGGAACTCAAACAGGACAAGAGCCTGGAGGCAGGAGCTAATGCAGAGGCTATGGAGGAGTGCTGCTTACTGACTTGCTTCCCATGGCTTGTTCAGCCTGCTATCTTATAGAACCCAGGTCCACCAGCCCGGGGATGACACCACCCACCATGGGCTGGGCCCTCCCCCATCAATTGCTAATTAAGAAAATGCCTTACAGCAGGATCTTATGGAGACATTTTCTCAATTAAGGTTCCCTCCTTTCAGATGACTCTAGTTGTGTCAAGGTGACATAAGATTAGCCAGCACATTTCTATTCTTCCATTGGCCCTAATTAAAGATTTTGAAAGGATAAAAGAGCCCCGTGTATAAGCGAAGAATGCACTTAATGATCAGTAAAAGAAATTAAGGGCCATTAAAATAGCTCAGTGGGTGAAGATGCCTGCTGCCAAGCCTGATGATCTAAGTTTAATCCCTAGGACTCACACGGTAGAAGCAGAGAATTGACTTCTGAAAGTTGTCCTCTGATCTCTACGTGTATGCCATGACATGTGCACAACCACACCGACCCCAAACACAACCCCCAAAATAAGTGAATAAACAAATATAATAAAAAATTTTAAAGAAATTGACTTTAAAAACCTGTAAAATAACAGTTTTCTGTCATTTCCTAAATATTCTTTTGCATTTTAAAATTATACATCTTAACAAATAGTGAAAAGAGCTAAATATACTGAAAAATATTACATGAAGGGGCTCTGCTTCTAGTTATTTTTAGCTAAGTGTATTATAAAATGAGCCTAAGACCTCATCAGAGGTCAAGTCTTTGCAAAGATAGAAAAACTGAACTAGTGTTGGCAGGGCCACATGCGGCAGAATTTTGAAACACTTGTAACCATGAATCAGTACCTCTGGAATGTTGGAGAAGATGGCATGGCAGTCATCAATCTAAGGACCCAAAGGCATGCACTCTGTGAGCTGATCCAAGTCTATTTTAGCAAGTGCACATGTCTTCAAAATGAAAGATATTCTCCAAATGGCCAAATGGCATCTGAACCTCACAGGGGTATAGCTTTTATTTAAAAATTATTCAAACGTTAATAGACTCCAGATTCTTCAAAATACTAAAATAAATGTCTTTTTTTTTTAATTTTGGGGCTACCATTTTTCATTATAGTCGTCACCATTACAGATAAGTATTCCAATGAAACATACACTATCACTGAAGAGCAAAAAGTAGCACGCAAGGCTGTTTTTTAAGTGTTGTGCATTTTCTCTTGCTCTGTGATGAGAACACCACACAAGACTCAATGGCAGGTTATTAAACTCATGGCTGTATTTGATGCAAAACAGGATTACGAACAAGAACACGGAATGGTAGATGACTACATGGAGCTCTAGTCCAGGAGACTGATGAACTTCAAGGCCGCACGGGGAACTTTTATCTAACATTTGTGAAATACCTCTCCAGAGAAAGCCTGTTTGAGTCTCAGTATCTGAGGCCTTTGCAGATAATGGGTCTTTTAGGTGCCTCTAGATCCAACCCTAATTCCATGCTTGATATTTGTGCGAACAATGTGACAAGTGTGGTCCATTACTCCAACTGTACATAACAAAATTATCAATTGCTAACATAGGAATATTTCATAGACCATGGTTCCAGTTGTTGGCCAAGGATCACTCAGGGTTTCAGTGGAGACATGTGAGGGGTAAATATACAAATCTTTAGTAACAAATGGTTGACGGGAACCCTGCAAGTGGTCAGTCATAGCAGGCAGGAAAGTGAACCTCATAGAGATGAGAATGAAAAGTTGGTTCTGATTGACTTCATCAACCTGAATCAAGACTTTGGGCAGTCTGATGCCAGGCAGTTTATTCCCAACAAATTTAAACACAGTATAATTTGGAAAAAAAATTTCCTGGTGTAATACAATCCCAGTACACAAGGAAGCGTACATTGAAATTCGACTCAGGGTTCATGTAATTTCTTCCACAAAAATGGGCTCTGAAGAGAGGCTACCTGTACTAGCTTAGGAGCCTAGGGAAGGGTCTGGCCTGGTCTCAGTCATACAGCTAATGTAGAGGTCATGTGGGCTATTAGCCACTTCTGGTCCTGCTTGTGGGAGCATGAGGAAGCCTCTAGCTCCGCAGATAATGTGGGAAACATTTGGGCTAATAGGTATTTCCGATCCTGTTTGTAGGAACTTGATATGACTTGGCCCAACAGATAATGCAGATCACCGTGCTGTCAATCACTTCCAATTCCCAGCTTTCTCAATGGAAGAACAGGTTTTACATCTTTCCCATTGGAAAGGCAATCCTGTGTCACTTAGCATTCCTGGTTTCTCTAGAGATCTGTGGGCCAAAGGACCTTCATGCTGTATTTTCAACAAAGGGTAACTTTGTTGATGAGCCTAGACTTGGAGGAAGGAAAAGCAGTGTTTTGGAGAGGCCTCTTGTGTCCAGTGTCCATTGACTCAGGGTGATGGGCTTTCTCCTAGTGTGTGGCAGACTGCGGTGGGGGGGGGAGCAGGGGTGTCCTTGGAAAATACACTTGCTGTGAAGTCAGACCACTCCCTGCTTTCCCCTCACTGACAAAGTGACCTTAGACCTTGGGAAGTCACTTCCCCTCCTTAACGCCATTTGCTCCTCAATAAAACAGGGATGATAATGATACCAAGATTATGGACAGCTGTGAACGTTGAAAGAGATAATGTACACGAAAGTCTTCTGGAAACTAAAGTACCCTGCAGATGTTATTCGCCCTCTCTCTTAGGATAACACATACTAGGTTGTTATTTCCTTTCTCTGGACAGTACTGAAGGTACAGGAACAAATGCTTTTCTAAGTCCCTCACCCCAACCCCAACACTACTGCTTCTGAAACGTGAGTACAGCATTGCACCACAACCTCAAGTTATGCCCCCCCCCCTGCCGAGTCACAGACTACTCTGATGAATACAGCTGGTGTTTTAGAGGATTCTTTAGCATGTCATCTTGGCTGGGTAACTTCTGTGAATGAGGATAATCTTAACGCATTTTATATTTTGTTCCAACTAACTCTAATTTCAGAGACAATTGCTTTCATAACTTGTTCCTGAATTATGAGTCTGTCACACAAACACACACACACACACACACACACACACACACACACACACACACACACGGTCAGGATAGTTTCGGGGGGCGACTTAAAGCAAAGGAACAAATACCTGCTGTCACCTGTCGGCAGACTTATTCTGCCCTTGGTAAGCCCCCAGTTTCCTCACTGTTCATAATTGTATATAAAGAACTTGATACATGTGTATTAGACACATGAATCAGTAAATGAGCAAATGCAAGAGAGGGTCATAGCTGGAAATACCAAAGGAATAACTGCTAAAAGTGGTGTTTCATGGTCAAGCATAATTTCTTTGATGTTGGAAATATTAATTCTGCTAGCTGCTACCTAAAGAATTCAAGTTCAGGGTAACACACCCCCCGGTCAGGGTAACAGTCAGGACCACTGATCCATCCCAGACCAAATCACATGCGAAGTCCCTTCTGGTACTGACCATCCCTGTAGAATCCTGCGGTAGTTTGTATGAGAGATGTTCCCCACAGTCCCTGGCATTTGAACATTTGGTCTGTAGTTGGTGGCACTGTTTAGGGAGTTTTAGGTGGTACAGCTTTGCTGGGGGAAGTACCTCACTGGAAGGTGGGCTTTGAGATAAAAACAAAGTCTCACCTACTTCCAGTTCAGGCTCTGTTTCATGCTTGCTGTTCAAGATGTGAGTTCTCTAGGTGAGACAGTTGATTGGCTTGATCAGTTTGGGAGGCAACTAGGCAGTGGTACTGGGTCCTGTGCTCATTGCATGAGTTGGCTGTTTGAAACCTGGAGCTTATGCAGGGACACTTGGCTCAGTCTGGGAGGAAGGGACTGGACCTGCCTGGACTGAGTCTACCAGGTTGATTGCAGCCCTCGGGGGAGGACTTGTCCTGGAGGAGGTGGGAATGGAGGGTAGGCTGGGGGTAAGGGGAGAGGGTGGGAGGGGGGAGAATAGGGGAACCCATGGCTGATATGTAGAACTGAATGGTATTGTAAAATAATATATATATATATATATATATATATATATATATATAAAAGATGTGAGGGCTGGAGGGATAGCTCAGCCGTTAAAGGCTAGGCTCACAACCAAAAATATAAGAGTTCGGTTCCCAGCACCCACGGCTATCCCTCCGGCTACAAAAGAGAAAAAAAAAAAAAAAAAAAAAAAAGATGTGAGTTCTCAGCTTCCCGATCCTACCACCACTGTGTGGGCTTCCATGTTCCTGCTCCACCACCACCCATTCTTAACACTCTTAACCCCTTAGAACGGTAAGCCCAGATGAACTCTTCCTTTTAGAAGCTGTCTCTGTCACAGTATTTTGTCACAGCAACAGAAAAGTAGCTAACACAGACCCAGAGTGGTTGAATGGTATCTCTTGCCTCCTTGGTTCTACAAAGTTAAGCTGGTTTTGGAAGGTGGCTGAAAGGAAAGAAACGGTTTCCGCTTCCAAGCCCGGTGTGTTGTAAAGACTCAATGAACACGCACTGACAAGCTAAGCAGAATGTTCACCCATCACCCAGCAAGGAAGCACTCATAGGACCAGAATGCAGTTGATGACGCCTTCCCAGCTGGAAACCACCCAAGAAATTCTAAAAGTCGATCACTTAAGTCTAAAAATGGAGATATTCTATTTATAATTTTATGAAAGAAATGAGTGACTCAGAGCATTCGATCGTTATAATTATTAGGTAATCTAAGACTATTGTGACATGGATCTTTTGGATGAGAATTGAGAGTCCATCTAAAATCTTTAAGCAAATCAAATGTTCCATCGCTGTGTCCCAGAGTCCTTGGACAGTGGGAAATCATCTAACCCTGGTCATAGCAGCTCTGACTGTATTTTGTAACCTTGAGCTGATCTTCAGCCCTGAGGAGCTGAGTCCTGCTTTTGGGCTCAGAAGGGTGGTCCTGTCATGCACTACTCTACTAAACAGAATAATATGGCCAACGTGTCATTCTGGAGGAGGCGCTGTTCCCTGGGAGTAGTTTTGTTCAGTGAACTGTGCACCAGCTAGAATGAGATTTTCCTTTCTCTTGGGAAGAATGGCTTGTCTCAGTTTGACAACCACGAACTACCATAAGTCCAGAAGAATGTGGTGGCATGATACATTAAAAAGGAGAAAGTCAGGATGAAATTTTTTGGCTTTTAAAAAAGTTACATGTTTCCCAGGTCTATCATGATTGGATTTAGTTCCATAGCAACAGCAGCACAGGCATTATCACCATTTTCAGAATATAATACTGTTCTTCATCTAAAGGAGAAGGCACTGGGGTGTCACTCCATGGCAGAACACATACCAGTGTCTACGCTCAATGCCCAGCAACAAAAAGTAAAACATAAAACAATGGGCAGACTCCTAGGATTTTTGATCTCATGACTTGGGGCAAGAGAAATCAAGATCACTTTTAAAACATCATGCCTTGCCTAAAAGCAAGGGTGCCTTAGGCATGGCAGTGGCAGGGCTGCCAGGCAAAGCCACCTGCTTAACCATCTCCCGTCAGGAAACAGCCTCCACCAACAGCCAAAGTTGTTGTTAATAGAGTTAGAATAGATTGACTCTCCATGAGTTTATGGTGCCCTGAAAAGAAACATTAACATACGTCGTACAAAAGATGAGACAGTATAAAATTCTGGCTACAGAAGGCTACATACAGTTTGGTGCATTGATTTTAATAAGACGGTGAGTTGACTTAGTTTCAGTAAGTTTATGCCTAAAGTGTGGTTATATAACTCCTTTGACTCAGAAGTTACATCACGGTATCATAGTTTTAGGAAGTGTCCCCCAAACTCCCCTCCTTCCCTTCCTTCCTTCCTTCCTTCCTTCCTTCCTTCCTTCCTTCCTTCCTTCCTTCCTTCCTTCCTTCCTTCCTTCCTTCCTTTCCTCTGCCCCACCCTACCTCTCCCCATTGTCTCTTTCTCTCTCGAAACAAGGCTTTTCATTGAACCTGGAGCTTGCTAGACTAGACTGGGTGGCCAACAAGCCATGAATCCCCCTGTCTCCACCCCTCTAGGGTCTTGCATGCACTGGGCAGATGTTCTGCCACTGCGTTTTGCCCCTGGATTTTTATTTTATCTTTTGTTGTTTTTTTTTTTTTTAATTTTGAAGCAGGGTCTCCCTGAATTTCCCAGACTGGCCTTGGGCCTGCTCTATAGTCCAAGCAGGCTTTGAATGTGCAATCCTTCCGCTGGATTCCACTCAAGTAGCTGGAATTATAGGCCTACACCACCACTCCCAGCTGCCTGAAAGAAATTCTGCAGCAGTCTCAAGCAGACACCAAACAAATGTTTACTATTTCCATTTTATTCTATTTTAATCTGGAAATAGTATCTGAGCCCACATGTTTCACCCTCTACTTCAGATGCTGACTGAGACCGTATGTATAGTCTGCCACTTGCACTTCTGACTAAAAAAAATCAGGGTTTCCGTAGCCCCTTCCTTGGGTTCTATTCAGTTGTTTGGATAGCTCACTAAATTCAGGAAGACATTTCACTTCCGTTTATCTATATATACATTATGAAGAACAGTACAAAGAACACAAGTGAACGGCTACATGGAAGAGAAGTATAGGGCAAAGTATGTGAGAACAGCTTGGAGCATCCATGATCTGCTTGGGCCCACCACACTCCAGAACTCCTCATGCTCTGCTGTTTGTAGCCTTCCAACAAGCCTGTCCTTTGGGGGTTTTCGGAAAGCTTCATTCTGCAGGTGTGAATGAAGCATTTACCTCTGGCTACCATAGCATCCTTAGCTACTCCCCTGCAGGGGGATCAGGATGTGCTGTAGAATGTGGTTCTCTCAGCCAAAGAGCCACATTCTTACTCAGATCATGTGTTTGCAAGCGTCCATCACTAGTAGGTCCATTGTCTGTTGATGCTTCCTCAGTGAAGGGGACAGAGGGGATAATTTGACCCTCGTCTGAGATACCAACGGCTTCTCTCAGTGTTTTGCATGCAATTCTGCCCTAGTTGCATATGACCTTGGGGTCTCAGAACATGTGAGCTTGTATAGGCTGGGGGAAGACAATGAAGGGAGCTCTATCTATGCAGCCATGGAAACACCATCATCCATGCTGGTTGAAGACTGTCTATTAAGGCAGCTTTAGGGTCACCCACACTCCTGTAGGCAACTCCTCGCCCATGTTCTGTAAGTGAGCCCAATAATCTCATTGGTTCCCAGCGTGAACTTCAGTGGATTCACACCTTGTGTGTGGCTGGGACCTTATAAGGAGCAGGCTTATGCCATTTACGTCTCCTCAGGGAAGGAAAGCAGGATGGTGTAAAAGCTTTAACTTGTTTTATTCTTTCTTTCTTTTGTCTTGTTTTTAATATAAATGTTTTATTTAGCACTCCCATGGGCCAAGTGGTAGATATCCAGGACTCAGAAGCAAGTTCAGACTCCAGGCCTCTCTTTCTGACTCCAACAAGGTGAATATGTCAACCTCACCTGTGGGATGTCAGTTCTACATGAACCTGTGTGTACTGGTCCTGTGACCTGGATCCGCTTAGCACCTTGGTGACGCTGGCCATCTTGATGGGCTGCATGTGACTTATGTCCATGATGACATAGATCCAGACGAGAGCAAAGGCTTGACTCTTAATCATACCTTGGTCTTCCTAGGCACCCTTAATCACCAGACAGCTTATTAAATGACTCCTATGGCTCTGGAGTCTCCAAGGGCTTTAGGAGCTGCATGCCAGGGAATGAAGATGAGGACCAAAGGAATGTCTTAACACAATTTTGCAATTGTTCTGTAATTGTAAAATGTTAAAATTTGCTTTAAGAGAAATACTAAGAAGTATTTACATAAAACCAAAAGACATTACAGTGAGGGAAATCTGATCAGTGTTTGGCCAGGGATGGGAGGAAGGAGAAATGATGTGAAGGGCAGATGGTGAAGGTGAGGAAGGCCACTCCACATCTGGATGGTGAAGGTGAGGAAGGCCACTCCACATCTGGGTGTTTCCACAATTAATGCACAATTAGAAAGGCGATCAAACGCTTTGAATTGTGTGGATTTTATTGTATAAGTAATGCTTTCAAATGGGATAGAAAGTCTCAGGAAGGCACCACAAGTCTTTTATACTGTAGTATAAAAGTGGCTGTGGGAAATTATCTAGGTAGCAGGACAGAGAATATTTTGAAGATGAGATCAGCAAAGAGGAGACTGTGGGATGCCAGGCAAGAATGGGCCAGAGTCCGAACAAAGAGCTGGTGGGTTGAAATGGCAATAGGTGAACAAAGAGCTGGTAGGCTGGAGCGGCAATGAGTGGTGAGTTCAAGTCCCACGGGGCAAGCTGATGGCCATGAGACAGAGACCATGGCCAGAGCCCACCCTCTGTGGCCACATTCCAACCACAGGATGCAGAGGACAGAATCCCTGCCTCACAGGGGAACATTGACTCAGACGGGGGTGGGGGGGTGGGGGGGTGGGGGGGTGTGGAACTGACCTGCTGCTGAAGGGAAGTGGCACATTTAGACAGCAGTCAGATCTCAGGACCTTCCTGTCTGAGTTCCTCCTCCAGTTTTTGGGTCTTCAGAGCACCCTAGACCATATTTGCTTACATTGTACTATGCCACCGTCACACAAAATACTTTTGGATTTGCAATGTATGCCATCAATCTCAGAGATCAAGAGCAGATTGCTCATCATCATCCAGACATGTGCCACAGCTTATGTAAGAAGGAACCAAACTGAAACCATTTTGAATAAAACTTCCATCTTGAAAAGCAGGGTGAAATAAAGTTCAAGTTCCCAAGACCTCCCCAGATCTCCCTGGGTAACTGACATATTGGTTGGCAAAGTGAGACATGAATGGTGGGCAAGCTGACCCACCACACTTGAGTGAACCAACCAGGAGAGCAAGATAAGGGTACCACAGAACAACGTTGCCAGGAAGGCCCCCTATCCCTGAATCCTGACTGTTGGAAAATGTAACTGTAATTTAGCCTGGATGTTTGTGATTTTTCTGCTTAAATACTTGCTGAAATGACTGGTCGATTTCTGCAGGATCTCTTGCATCTGGGTTTTTCGGAGCTTTGGACTCACAACACTTGCACTCACATTTGGGGAAAAGAAAACATAAATCTCCCCAAGCCAGACACTAATCGTGATTACCCTTTCTAATTTGATAATTTAAATGCTTAGGTTTCAGGCTTCTTGGTCCCGTCCCCGCCCCCCCCCCCCCAGCATGCTTAGCGCTATCTAGTGTTCCTATCTGAAGTGAAATAATTGTGTCTTGCTTTACTGGCCTTGGCTATGATCTCATTTGTTTCATATGATGGCCATTTCTGGGGGAGGAGCGGAAATTTTTTTTAACCACAAAGTTATTATTTTAGAGATTTTCCTGTAAGAATGAAACACCTTAAGGGAAGTGGAGCACTTTCTTTCACATCTGTCGACTAATAAAATGTATCCAGACACACAGGGGTGCGTGTAGAGTGGCACTCCTATCCGCTAGACTCTAGTTTCAGTGTTACATGCCCTGTATAATGCCCACAGACAGTGCTACGGGAGCTGCATTGAAGCCAACCCACAGGTAAGGTGTGCTTCTGTCCCCGGGAAAGGTGATGCTTTAAACAGTCTGTAATTTGTAGTTGACTGTGACTGTGTTTGAAATCCTCTCTGGGGAGAGATTTGAGAAGAGTCATTGAGGAAGGACGGGAGAGGAAGTGCCGAAAGCTGAGATTCGGAGTTCTCCCATTTGTTCCCAGGATCCTTTCTGAGTCCCAAGCCCTTCCCATCTCTCAGTGTGTTCATTGGATGTCTGCTGACCTCTCAGGCAGAGCTCTGGCAGGTCACTTCCCACTAGTTAGCATTCATATTTCTGGGAAATTAAATAACCACCCTCCTCGGAGGGTATGGAGGGAATGTTCTCTAGGAGTCTCTAGGAGTGCCTAATGGATGTCTCTACCTTCTGACTTCACTTCCTGTCACACTGAAAGGTGAGCAGTGTGAGCTCCCAGGGTCTGTGATCAACAGAAGCCCAGTATTTTTATTGTGCATAATGATTAACTTTTGTTGGGTGTCTATTTTGTGCCAGGTGCTTTGATCTTAGTTTAAACAGAAATAGACAGACACACAGACACATCTACAAGAACAAGAAATCATTCTCAAGGACAGAACAGAGCAAAACTGTATTTAAGGAAGAAATGCTGTCCCCAAGGAATCTCAGTTCTTAGGGGTTCTCCCATAATGAAGACAAGGGTTTGAAATGTTATACAGAAAGTATAGCTTGCCATGTTACTAAAGATTTCAATTATAAAATGTGTGTGTGTGTGTGTGTGTGTGTGAGAGAGAGAGAGAGAGAGAGAGAGAGAGAGAGAGAGAGAGAGAGAGAGAGAGAGAGAGAGAGAGTGTGTTTCTTTTCCCAAAAGCCCATTAATGTATTTTTCAAAAACTAGGAGAAAAGGGACATTCTGCCCTCACAGGTAGACTTAGGCCTCCTGCTTGGCAACGTGCATCTGAGTTCAGAACTGTATACTTCTCTGAGTTTGACAGATCCCAGGTACAGGTAAGCTAAGAGCGCAGCAGACACCAAGCGAAAGGAACAAAAGCACAACACTCTCCACCAAACAAGCTGTTGTCCCAGCATTGGTAAGTTTTCATGTTCTTAGTAAGAAATTCCTTTAAATCTCAAATAGTTGAAAAATCCAGCTCTGATAACAGCAAAACTATAAACTTACCACAAAACTATAATTTTTAAAGTATTGTGTTGTATCTAAAGAAAAGTGTGGTGGTGTCTACAGTTTAACTGGAAATACATCAAAAAGAAGGTAGTCAACAGATGGATGAGAGGGTGGATGACTGGGTAGGTGGGTAATGGCTGGGTATGTGGGTGATGGATTGCTGAGTGAGTGATGGCTGGGTGGGTGATGGCTGGCTGGGTGATGGCTGGCTGGATGATGGCTGGCTGGGTTGGTGATAGATGGCTGGGTGGGTGGGTGATGGCTGGATGGGTGATGGCTGGGTAGGTGATGGATGGCTAGGTGGGTGGTGATGGCTAGGTGGGTGATAGATGGCTGGGTGGGTGGGTGATGGATGGATGGCTGGGTGGGTGATGGCTGGGTGGGTGATAGATGGCTGGCTGGGTGGGTGATGGCTGGCTGGGTGGGTGGGTGGGTGATGGCTGGGTAGGTGATAGATGGCTGGGTGGGTGGGTGATGGCTGGCTGGCTAGGTGGGTGATAGATGGCTGGGTGGGTGGGGGATGGATGGCTGGGTGGGTGGTGATGGCTAGGTGGGTGATAGATGGCTGGGTGGGTGGGTGATGGATGGCTGGATTCACAAAAAAGATAGTGAAATGATTAGAGCAGAATCCAAGCTATAGGAATACGGGTGATTACTAGAAAATTCTGTCGACTTTGCTATAAGTTTAACAATTGGCAAAATGTAAGAGTATATAATTAAAGCAATAGAATCTTCAGTGAGTGTTTTATTGTTTATTTATTTGAGAAAGGGTCTCAGTATGCAGTCCTGGTTGATCTGGAATGGCCTATGTAGACCAGGCTGGCCTTGAACTCTTCTTCTGACTTTGTCTCCTGAGTGCTATGAGCATTGTTGTGTGCCTCTGTGCTTGCCTCATATCTTTTATCTTAAGGAGCCCAGGAACATGTCCATGAATACATGAAAATTTGGTGTTTGACAGTAGCATTACAAAGTTATGAAGAATTACAAACTCTTTAACAAACGGTAGTAGGAAAAATTAGATTTCTACCTCAACTAGCGGCCTCATCTTTTCCATTGGGCTGTTAGAGCCTTGAGGGCGGGACTAGGTCTATTTCCCCCATTATAACCTCAGAGGCTGGTGCTTACTGTGGGGAGCTGATATCTGTTGAATGAAGATTTTAGTCCTGGAAGATACTCTATGGCTCGTGGGCTCCTGGCACCTGTGTTGCTGTCAAAGACTGGAGGAAAGCCGACAGAGCTGAACTCTGACTCCACCCCTTCCCTGCTCCTCATCACCTGGGCTAAAGCAACTGTCGAACACCCTGCACTGACCATTGACTGCAGATCAGAAAACTTAATGGTGAGTGCTGGTTGGTTGCTGTAGACGTCACTCAGTGGCTGGCAGAACTCCTTTGTTTGTGACCTTGAACTTTATGGCTGCTTGTACTTCCTAAGGCTACATTAAATGGGATGAGGGAGCAGAATTTTGGGGGAGGGGATAATGTAGGAAATGAATGACTGACTCCAAATACATACATATATATTATATATATGGATCACTTATGTATGCATTATAGATAGATATAAATAAGCTACTGCGATATGTATATATGAGTGTACACATGTATGTTTCTTATAAAGAAACAACAAAGAATTTCTATCTTGTGAACTTAACCAGATCTAATACATATTTTCGTTATAGCCCGAAGAAGGAGAGCAAGTTATTTCACAGAGTCAAATTTGGCAAAGATACACTGAACTACTTTCACATATTGATTTGGAGACTTTCATAGTCTGGGTACATACTGCACTTGGATTCTGGTCAGTCATGTGCTTATTCTCAGCACGCCAATAAGGAAATGAAAGAGCTGCATTTGAATTATAGATCCTGTACTTGGAAGTTGCATTTTGACTGTTAAATCAATCAGAATGTGTTTTGCTCAACAATATTGTAAATGCCAGTGTTTAACATTGTTGATCTGAATGATATACATCTTCCTTCTAGTAGTTCCCTAATTCTCCAAGAATTCAGTTCTTCCATATTGTGAGTTTTAGATCAACCAGCTGCAAATGTATAAATGACTTTCAGAAATGTCAATTACATCAATTTTAATGCTGTGAATAAAAGATTTGATGCCTAATAGACTCCTCTACCAAACAAGCTATTGGAACACCATCTTGCTGCCAGTTCTGCTCATTTAACACTCAAGAGTGATAGATTTACAGTTTGATGAGCTTGGAAAAGACAATCAATCCTTATCAATTTTGAGTTTATACATTTGGTATTCCCATGGGTTTTCAATTATCTGTTGGCCAACTACTATCTGAAAATGTTATATGGAAAATTCTGGTATAAACAATTTGTATGTTTGGAATTGTTTATATTCAGTCCATTCTGAGTAGCATGATGAAATCTTCTGGCCTTCTGCTGTCTCATCCAGAGCATGAATCATCCCTTTTCCAGGGCATCCACACTACACTGTACGTATGAATGGGAAAAACAGGGTATAGCTAAGTGTTGGTACTATCTGCAATTTCAAGCATCCACTGGAGGGACTGGCACATGCTCCCCTCAGACAAGGAGATTACTGTAGCTCTTAGTCATAGAAATAGCTTAGTAGTTACTCTGTGTATTTTATATCCATCATGAGGTGGAGTTGTCCTGATTAAGCCTTAGCTAAGACAGACATGTTCCAACGTGATTACTATTAGGACAAGGGAGGCTTTGCCTTCTTGATTTCAACTTTAAAGACTCTTCCATTTTGATTCTATCATTCGGGTGTATGTGGTAGAATACAAGGCTATACTTTCATACATACACTCACTTCAGGGCCTCTATAATAAGAGTGTGCTCCTTCTTGTGCTCCTTCTGAACAGGATTTGCCTTAGTTCCTTATCTTGTGGGATGTCACTGAAAATCAGAACTGAAAAGGAGATGGGTGCTGGCAACCAGTCAGCTTCCAAGGTCCCAAGGGGTCTTGGACATTAAGACATACACTTGGGGGCTGGAGAGATGGCTGATCAGTTAAAGACACCTATTGTTCTTGCAGAGGACCTAAGTTTGATTCCCAGCACCCTTGTCAGGCAGCTCACGACTGCCTGTAACCCCAGTTCCAGGGGAACCAGGGCCTCTGGCACCTGATTCACATGTACATACCCACACGCAGACACACGACTTGATTGAAAATATATATCAAAGAAAAAGACTTGGAAAGAGTTGACTATGAGTGTCAGTTAGACAGCATGGTGGCCTTTAACTGGGAGCACAGTCACAGAAAACCAAGTTCATCTTCTTTTCTTTTTAGTGGGGCCCATTTAATCACTTAGCTTTGTTTTTAGTTACTGGTAAAGAAGAGAACCGTTGATGCAGAAGCATCAGCCGATGGTTTTTACTCTGTGAAAAATGAAATCTTTGCAGAAATAAACACTAACTGTCCTGCAAGGTTAGTATGGGGTGCTGTGACATTGCACCCACATTTGCACGCATGCTGGAAGGAAAGAATTGACTATCAAGAGATAGATATTTCTTTATACATATCTGGATTGCTCTGCAGTAATAAACCTCCTTCCCACCCAAAGTGGGGGATGTGGCCACTCACAGGACATGCAAAAGTTAAGTTGTTAGAATTCCTTGATGGGAATTTCACTTTTGCCTTCTGTTACTCTGTTTCCTGAAATAACTTGGGAGATGCTCTGGATTCATCCATCTGCCTCACTTCCCAGGAACCCACCCATCTGTCACTTGAGAAAAGCAAGGCATGGTTGCAGAGGTCACTATAGTTTGTAGCTGCCCTTTTGTAGGCAGAACATTTCCCAAATAAAGCAATTTTAAAAAGCCAGCAAAAACAAAATAACAAGTTGTCTTCTGACCTCCACGTGTGTCCTGAGGCACACATGCACCCCTCAAATACATACATATATAAATAAATGTCAAAAAGGAAGAGGCATGAAATCCTTGGGGGCAATAAGATGGCTAGGTGGATGAACGCGCTTGCCCCCAAGCCTTATAATCTGAGTTCTATTCCCAGAATGCACATGGTGAAAGGAGAGAATCAACAACCCTGACTTCACAGAGGTGCGGCAACAGGGGGGGGGGGTGCACACAGTAAGTAAATAAATGAAAATAACTGGCCCCCTAAATGTCCACTTTTTGTGCTGTGGTGGCACCACTTATAGAACTTGCCCTGGTGATTTATGATTACGGTGACCCCACCCTAGAACAGGCCTCCCTCAACAGGAAGCTGTTCACACTTGTATCCCACCACCTCTTGACTAGAGCAGGGTAATTAAGAGAAGTTCATTGAATTCCAATTTCATTCAATACAGATGATTTATTAACATTTAAGAGAGCCCATATATTGAGCTAAGTAAGCATTGTTGGAGAATGAGTAGCATTCTCCAGAAAGGCTTTTATCTTAGGGTGATAACTAGATAGGCATAAACTGTGGCCAATTAAATATTGGGCAAGTTGGGCATGGAGACAGAGCTTAGTGGTAGACTGCTTGCCTGACCTGGGTCTTAGATTCAATTTCTAGAACTGCAAAAAAGAAAATAAAGCAGACTGAATATTCACATTTATCTTCTATCCCCTGATTTTCCATTAAAATGACAGTAAATACAGACAAAAGTCCTAAACCCACAAATGTGTGGAAAACCATAACCAACAAGACAGCAGCACCATTTTGGAGATGTAATCTACCTAAATATTATGGAGACTGCCAAGTCCTTTGCTGGCAGAGTAGAAAGTTAAGAAGTCAGTCTGTGTTCTACATGCAACACCCAAAAGCCTTAGGAATTGTAGATACCGAGAGGCATGGGGGCAGGGCAGAGTGGAAAATAGGAAAGTGTTATTGAAATTTCTATAGAGACCTTTTAAAACACAATCTCCCTCAACCAAAAATACCAAGTGATTGCACCCTCCCACACAATTGAAGGAAGGAAACTTCCTATCTGGGTAGGCTGGGCCAGAGAGGCTGAGGACTTGGGAACACCAGACACGTTTGAAGAGAAGACTGGCTTGCCTCCCTGAAAACTGGAAAACAAACCACAAACTGAGTGTTGAGATTACCCAACCCTACTCAATAAACAAAATAAAGCAAACAACAACAAAAAAATCAAAACTGACAGCAGATGTATTAACCTAGCAATAAATTAGAGTTCATCTCTGTTGAAAACAATCAGTCCAGAAGAATGTCAACAGAGACATTTAGATTAGAGCAAGCTACAGATTCAGTGTAATCCCTGTGGAAATACCAAGTTATTCTACAGAAATATATAGATGTTTTTTTAAAAATCCTGACGTGGGCAGGAAGCACAAAAGACCTTCAATGGTCACAGCATTCTTGAGCAGAAAGAGCACACACAGCTGGGGAGTAGACACCTGCATAACAATACTTGACTTCAAAATATACTACACAGTTGAGTGTCCAAAAGGCCATGGTACTAGGATCAAATCAGACACATAGGCCAATGGACTAGAATAGGTAACCCCCCAAAAAATCCACACATCCAACGGATTTTCCACAATGCCAAGAACACAAAACAGAGAATTTGAGAAGCTGAGTATTTACATGTAGAAGAGTGAAATGAAACATTATCTTACCACATACACAAAAATAAAATCAAAATGGAATAAACACTTAAACGCAAAATTCAAACTATGAACCTATTGGAAAATATAGGAGAAAGAAATACTCTACAACAGTGGCCAGGACAAGGATGTCTGTGGCTGTGATCCCAGAAAGGGGTAACAAAATCAAGAATTGACTAAGGAGTTTACACCAAGCTAAGAGGCACAGCAAAAGGAACAATTAGCAGAGGAAGAGAAAGCCTATAGGATGAGAGAAAGTGTCTGCAAAGTATGTCTCTACGGAGCAGTTAATATCCAAATGATAGACACCTCAATAGCAAGAAAACAAACTTAACAATTTTAAATGGGTGAAGGACCTGAATAGACACACAGTGGCCAATAAGTAGGTGAAAAATGTCCAACATTATCCATAATTAGAAAGAATGCAAGTCAAAACCACTATCAGATATTACCTCATGCATGATAAGATAACTATTAAAAACATAAAAGATTGTAAGTGTTGATTATGATGTGAGAAAAGAAAACCCTCACACACCGTTAGTAGGAACAAACAGTACAGCCATTATGGGAAAAAGTAGTTTCCCCAAAAAGTAAAAAAGAGAACTACTATTGTTGGGGAATATTATTTTAAGGTGTGTTATTTTTGTTTATGTTGCATTTGTTTAACTCTGTGAAGCTGTGTTACTTTACCTGTCTAAAACACCGGATGGTCTAATAAAGAACTGAATGGCCAATAGTAAGGCGGGATTAAGGATAGGTGGGGCTGGCAGAGGCAGAAAAAATTAATAGAAGGAGAAATCTGGGAGAAGAAGAAGAAGGAATGGGAGAGGGAGGAGGACATCAGGGGCCAGGCACCCAGCTACACAGCAAGCCATGGAGTAAGAAACAAAGAGGTATACAGGAGTAGAGAAAGATGTAAGCCCAGAGGCAATAATAGACAGGATAATTTAAGGAAAGCTGTCTAGAAGCAAGCCAAGCTAAGGCTTGGCATTTATAACTAAGTGTAAGCCTCTGTGTGTTTTTTATTTGGGAGCTGGGTGGCAGGCCCCCAAAAGAGCAAAAACAAACAATTACATACTATCCACTGTCCCACTACTGTGTATGTATCCAAGGGAAATGCAATCAGTATGTCAAAGGTATCTATGTTCCCATGTTTACTGCAACAATATTCAAAACAGCTAAGACACAGAATCAGTCTAAGTGTTTACCAATAAATGAATGGATAAAGAAAACATGATACACACACAATGGATACTCTTCATTCATTTAAGTAAAGGAAATCTTGTCATTTGTGTAACATGGATGAACATGGAGGACATTATGTTAAGTGAAATGAGCAGGCTGAGGATGTAACTTCATTGGTAGAGTGCTTGCCTAGCCTGCATGATGTCCTGGTTTCAACCTCCAGCATCACACAGAAACCAAGCATGTTGGTACACACCTGTAATCCCAGCACTGTTATGGTGACGTGAGAGGCAGAGACAGGAGAATTGCCTATCAAGCCAGCTAGCCTGCACAGCAGCAGAAACAGCAAGGGAAAGCTTGCCTCTACAAGATAGAAGAAAACTGACTCCCGAAAGTTATCCTTTGACCTCCACAAATGAACCCATACTCATATACACCACACACACATCACTTATACAACAACAGTAATAAATTAAAATTAAAAATGTAAAGGTCATATTAATTGCATAGAAAGTCTAAAACAGTCTGGGTTACATGATACTCCAGCTTGAAAAAAAAAGTGAAATAAGCTGGGTACTGAAGTACAAATATTTCATGTTCTCAGTTATATATGGGATCTAAAACATAGATTCATAGGAGTACAGAGTAATGGCCAGAGAATAGGGTGGATAGCAAGGGGGAGTTGGAGAAGATGTTGGCCAAAATATAAAAAAATGCCATTGAAATGGAAAGAACAATTTCAAGACATCTATTGTAAACAACATGGTAGTTAACCGTGTGGTATATTCTTGAAATATGTTAAGAGAGTACATACAGAGTGTTCCTATTGCAAAATGATAATTATGTGAGGTAATGCATATGTTAATTAGCTAGATTTAGCTAGATGCAATCACTCCACAACACACACACACTTCAAAGTCTCATGCTGTATACTTTAAATACAATCTTATCTGTTATATTTAAAAATAACTTAAAGATTTATGTTTATTTATATGTGTATGTGTCTATGCCACGTGTGTTCAGGTGCTCTCTGAGGTGAGAGGACATTGTAGACTCCCCTGGAGCCAAAGTCTCAGGAAGTTGCAAAGCCACCCAGCATGAGTGCTGGGAACCAAACTCTGCCCTCCACAGGAGCCGCAAGGGCTCTTAACCCCTGAACAGTCTCTCCAGGCTCTCAAAAGATTTTTGTAAAAAATAGCTTTTAGGGTGCTGGGTGGGCATGGTGGAATGCACCTTTAATCCTAACATTCTGGAGGCCAGCCTGGTCTACACAGTGAGCTCGGGACAGCCAGAGGTATAGAGAGAGACCCTGTCTTAAATAAAATAAAAATAAAAATAATAGTTTTTAGAGGTTGAAGAGATGGCTATTAATAACCTATCCTAGAAGCCCATTCTGAAAGCCATTTCACAGAAAATATAAAACACATTTTTAGAGTAATACTGTTCTAGACAGTAGTTATGACAGATCCTCTCCAACTTTGTATGTGTGGCTGTTTCACCCGCATGTACGTCTGTACATCATGTGCATGCGGTGCCTGAGGCCAAAACAGGGAGTTGGATCCCCTGGAACAGAAGTTGCAGATGGTTGTAAGCCTCTGTGAGGGTGGTAGAAATCAAACCTGGGTTCTTTTGGAGAACAGCCAGGACTCTTAACTACTAAGTCATCTCTCCAGTTCCCTCTCCAACTTTAAAATTTTTAATTACTCTAGAATGAAGTCCAATCTAAGTACATTCATTACACATGAACTACATTTTGCAAATTTATTTCTGGAAGACAAAATTTAAATTCCAAGTTGCAGGAGCATCTTGAAACAATAACTGTTTTATTGTATTTAATGATTTTATGGACTAGGAATTTAGGCAGGCCTCAGCTGGTTGCCTTTCCTGCTCTGCGTGTCAATTGAGATTACTTACTGGTATTCAACTAATGGATAATGCTGGCCTGCATGTCTAAAATGGCTTCCCTAACAAGTCTGGTCCCTAGGTAGGAATGGCTGGGAAACTGAGATCGTCTGAGACTATTGCCTGGAGTGCCTACACATGACCTTGCTAGCATGGTGCTTTCTGGGTGGCTGGTCTTGATGTGGCAGTCAGAACCACAAAAGGAGTATTCCAAGAGATCAAAGTTGTCACTACAAGCTTTCTTCACAGTTAGTTTCAGGTATCATGAAGTGTTACAATTCTTCCATATTGAACAAGGCTCACAGTGGGGCCAGCTTAGATCCTAGGAAAGAGGTCACACAAAGGTGTGAATCCCCGGAGGCCTGGTTCATTGGAGGGCTGTCACTGAAGACTAACTTAATCTGTACAGATAAAGGTATCACATTTTCCTTAGGATGTTGTGTTGACAAGTCATGACCTATTTCACTACTAATGTTGTATTATGGAGAGTGGAGGAAGCCTCAAGTGAGTGTGTAAGAAGAAGAGGAGGTTCTGAGTGAATGCACCTTACTGACAAAGACCCCCATGCCTTAGACCAATAGGAATCTGCAAAATCTTCCCTGGGTAAGGCTCAGGGTACCAACCAGCCTTCCTATGATCTATGTGCAAATGTTCACAGAGTTTACAGAAGCAGCTTCATCCTGGATCTTAACAGCTTGAAACTGCTCCCATACAGAGACCTTCCACTGAGTCCAGCTAACCCCTCCTTCTCCTGCTGGACAGAATAAGGGCCTGTTAGAGCACAAGCTAACCAATCCCAGCTTTTCTGTATGTCTGTCTGTCCTTTCCTCATTCCCCAGTCACCCTCGTCAGGTTTCCAGGACCAAGTCATGAAGGATCAGCAATTGTATAATTGTCTTATTTATATATGGATGAAAAACTGGGATTACCAAATTTTAAAAATCAATCTTGAGGGGACTGAAAAGGTAGTTCAGGGCCTGGGAACATTTGCTACTATTCCACAGGATACCAGTTCGGTCCCAGTACCCACCATCAAGTGGCTCACAAAACCTGTAACCCCTGCTCCAGGAATTCTGTGCCTTAACTGGTACCTGTACACAAGGCATACACTTATATAGAAGTACACAATACACACAAATAAAAAAATAAAACAAACCTTTTGTTCTCTCATTAAAGTATTTCATATGCTTTTATTACCATAATTGTTTATTACCAAAAAAGGTTGAGAAAGATCTTGTTTTAGAATTTCTCTCCTTCTTGTTTCTATGATGACAGGATGTGGGTGCTTCTGTACCCAAATATGTACAGCAGGTCTGAAAGCGAAGGCTCTTGCAGGACACTTCCCTTTATGGCTTTTGTTTTTATGAGGCCTGAGCTTCCCAAATCTGCTATGAAGGAGGAAGAAGCAAGGGTTGAAAGGCCATAGACTCTGGTTGTTGGGTCCTTTGCTCAGAGCAGCACCCCAGAGCATCCCTCGCAGGTCCGTTCATCTTTTTTTGCTTCCCATACCCAGGAGGCCTTCTGAATCACCTCTTGGGCATTCGTTTCCATGTGGAAGTCAAGGCTCTTAATCAATCATCCGTCAGCTATTCTGAGTTGGGGAGTATGGGAAAACAAGGGGGAACCATGAAGTGGAGGCTGAAATTCAGATGTGGACTACCACACTTCTCTTTTGCATGTAAGGAGATTAGGAAGCTGTGGTTCTCACTGATGTAATTTTCAAGCCTGGGGGTATGGAAGAATGCTGATATTGGTAATTGAGCCAGAGAGTTGAGTAGTCACGTATTTGTAGGAAGTAGAGAATAATGGACCCAATGCTTGGAGTCTCTCCGAGGTTATTGACAGTCTTGAACACAAATGCCTGTATGTAGCTGGACAGATGAGGGTGCCACACACATGAAGCAGCCAATCACAACTGATACCGCTGGTCAGATTTTACTTAAATCACATGTGCTGTGGGATGTTCTGTATGTCCTGTGGGAGCCCGTTCTCGGGTTCCTCATGGCTTTACCCAGCAGGTCTGCATAGAGGATGATTAGGACCACCGGCCTGAGTGCAGGTGTCTGAGATGGTCTGCACTTGGCTGTGCTGTGGGATGGTCTGTATGTCAAGTTGCTCTGATTGGTCAATAAATAAAACCTGATTGGCCGTGGCTAGGCAGGAAGTATAGGCGGGACTAACAGAGAGGAGAAATAAAAGAACAGGAAGGCAGAAGGAGTCACTGCCAGCCGCCACCCTGACAAGCAGCATGAAAAGATGCTGGTAAGCCACGAGCCACGTGGCAAGGTATAGATTTATGGAAATGGATTAATTTAAGCTATAAGAACTGTTAGCAAGAAGCCTGCCATGGTCATACAGTTTGTAAGCAAACTGTTTACTTGGTTGGGTCTGAGCGGCTGTGGGACTGGCGGGTGACAAAGAACTGTCCTGAGTGTGGGCAAGGCAGGAAAACTCTAGCTACACATATGCTGTATAAATTATTCTTAAATTAATGGCTAATTTAATTTTAAAATTGGGGACTTACATCTAGACCTCCTGCCTTTTTTGGGAAAAAAGGGAAACTGCACTGTTGGGACCACATTTTCCTGTGACTAGAGTTAAGTGGTCCCTGCTATCTTCAGATGGGCAGGCTACCTCTGGAAAGCCACAATCCTTTCCCGTCAACTTCACATACTTAATGGCAGGAAAGGCGACTTGTGGAGGGGCTACCCACCACCCTGCATTTCCCCAGAGTGCTCTTGAGTAAGAACAGCAAAAACTATTAGAAGGATAGAGGGGAGAGAAACAGATAGAAAATACAGGATAGCCTTGAGAGGGCCTGGATGCTAATCCATTAGCCCCGACTGTCTCTGCCCTAGGGTATAGGAATGCCAAGGGGTAAAGCAAAAGACCTCCCCCCAGCACAGCCAAGTGCATACCATCTTGGACACCTGCACTCAGGCCCGTGGTCCAATCATCCTCTCTATGCAGACCTGCTGGGTAAAGCCACTAGGAAACCTGAAAATGGGCTCCCACAGCGACTAAAATTAGCTTCCTCACCAAATCCTAGCCAGGTTACTCTGGGGCCTTTCTCAACTAGACGTTAACCTTAACTTGAAACCAAACAAAACCATCAACATAGTTGTAACAGCTGAATGATACGTCTTTAGGGTGACCCCAGCTCCTTTAAAATGCCTTTGTCTCAGACCATTCAAGACTAAAAAAAAAAAATAGCATTGTTCAGAAAATGGCGCCAAAGGGAGTGGCACTATTAGGAGGTAGCCTTGTTGGAGTAGGTGTGGCCTTGTTGGAGGAAGTATGTCACTGTGGGGGTGGGCTTTGAGGTCTCCTATGCTCAAGCTATGCCCAGTGTCACAGTTCACTTCTTGTTGCCTGTGGATCAAGATGTAGAACTCTCAGCTCCTTCTTCAGCACCATGTCTGCCTGCATGTCACCGTGGCCCACCATGGCAACAATGGACTAAACCTCTGAACTGTAAGCCAGCCCCAATTAAATGCGTTCCTTTATAAAAGTCGCCATGGTCATCGTGTCTCTTCACAGCAATAGAAACCCCAACTAAGTCATGGCAGGAGATGGGTCTCTGGGAGATTTGGATCCTAGCCTCCACAAGCTGCAGTTAACAAACCCAAATGGATTCCACATAGACAAACCCCCATTTCCTACTTTGAGTCTTTTTTTTTTTCATTTCTCTGACGCTATTGAACCTCAGACCATTTCCTTCTTTGCTCCTCTATTTTTCCTTAAAAACACCCAGTTATCTCAGTACAGAGCAGAGTTCAGTTCCCTATGGGTTCTTGTGGAACAGCAGCAGCACAGTACTGATGAGAGTCTGCTTAGAGTTTGCCTTTAGGTCTGGCTTTATTTACCGTTGATGAAAGGCTAATAGTCAAAGAAACCAATGAAGGCATTATATTTAATATCGGCTTTCTTTTTTGTTTGTCTGTTTTGCTTATAGTTTTTTGTTTGTTTGAGGTAGGGCATCTCTATCTGAGGTGGCCTGGAACTCATCGTGTATGCCAGGCTGGCCTTGAACTTGCAATCCTTCTATTTCAGCTTCCTAAGCTCTGCAATTATAACAGTGCACCCACTTGTCTCCTTCTTTCCTTCAGGTGAGCTGAAAAAAGAAGAGGAGGAGGAGGAGGAGGAGGAGGAACAGTTAGTGGCAGAAGATGAACACTGGTAGGGGCCAGGTACTGGAGAACGTGCAATGTAAATGAGAAACTAACTTTTCAAAAGGAGAACTAATTCCTTTTGAAATTAGAGATAGTGATGACAGGCTATAGATATGATGAAGAAATCAGATGAAGAATAATAGGGCTGAAGAGGCAATAAAGTTAAAAATCTCAGTAGACTGGACTAATAATACACATAAAGACAGATACAAACAGAGCAGAAAAAAACGTATCCCACTCAAGGACATGTTCCATCCATACAACATCACAGCCAATTCCTCCTATACTGACTGGATTGCTTACTGAAAAACTGTTCTCTAAAACTACAGACTACCAGAAACTGTGGTTCCAAATATCAGCAAAAAGAAAACCTTCCACTCATGTCTGGAGGATCACAGAAACAGCAAAGCAGCCTTGATTTGAAGAGTTTCAGAAAAAGGGTACTCCCAAGACAACATTCTGCATACGTGGTAACTTTGTCATGTTCAAGGAAATGGAACCTTGGCCCACTGTTATCTAGACCTGAGGGTGGTACCTTTACTCGGAGTTCTTCTTTGCTCGGAGCCTCTCAAAATACTGGATCATTTAAATTGTATCCAAATTCCACACTTGCGAGGCCTGATACTCCCGTCTTTTTCTTTATTTCTAAGATTCTCCACTGTTCCTCTGTTGTGAGCTCTCCTCCACTGCGGTAGACCAATGAGGCTGACTCTGTTGAACTCTGGATTTGTTTCCGGAGGTGCTAGAATGCTCCAGTGAGCTCAGGGGTCAGTGGAGTTTTTCATAGTTCCATCATTCCTTTTCCCAGCAAAGTCTGGAAAGCAGAAGAAAGGTTTCTAATTGTCATTGAAGTTTTTTCCCTTGTAGCACCTCAGAGCCTTTTCCACACAGAATGTTTGTGGTATTTATCTTCTGAAAGGAGAATGCTAAGACATTTGTTTGTTTCTGCAGTGCAAGGGAGTGGTCGAAGCCTCCTGCTTTCTAAACAAGCACCACACCAGAGCTACAACTCCAGCCTCCACAGTGTTTTTCTTACTAATCTAGGGCCTAGATTCTAGAACTTTGAAAGCCTTAAGCAATCCATTCCTCTGTGTTGCAGCTGGGTTAAGTTTCCAGGTGGTGGGGTAGTGGTACCTCAGATTCAATGAATCCCTTCTGGGATGCTGTGGGCCCACCTGTGTGATGGCCAAGCCCTGGGTAGCTGAAGGTGAAAACTGAGGGGGTCTTCTTCCATCCCACCCTGCAGTTCCAGATCTCTTCGGAAACTTTTTTCGTTACTTAAAAGAAACTTCCCCTTTGTTATGTCTGTGCAACTCATACCGAACAGCGCGCGGGGGGCGGGGATGGGGGAGTACTGCTGCACCCGGACCATGCCCCACCCTTCATTCAAATCTTCCCCAGTTTTGGCAAAGCAATCTGAAAAAGAAACAAAACCAAACCACCAGTGCATCCGTTATCATTTTCCCCTCTAAGGCCAAAATGAAAGCCAACTCTTCCTTTTAAGGGATCTGGTGTCCTATTAAATTAAACAACACTGTGAAGTGGTTAAAACAAACTTCTCCAAAGAAAAAGATGAGTGAACCTTCCAGAGTTGTAAAGAATTCTGCTGTGGCCTCGGCGCTACTCGCAGGAAAACTTGATCTGGAGCCCAAACCCTACAGCTGAGGTGGAGCCAGCGGTGGCCTGCGGCCCGGCGCGGGCTATGATTGGCTGCTCGGCCTCTCTCCGCGCCTGCGCAGTGTCCCTCCCGCCCGCCCAGCCCGCCGCCGGTCCGGGGTCTGTGGCCTTTGGAGGGTTCGAGCGTCAGCTGGCGGGGAAGCCGGCGAGCTGCCGGGATAGGCTAGCGGGCCGAGCCGTAGCCCGGCTGCCCCTCCCGGGAAGAAAGGAAGGAGCTGCTCTCCAGTCCCCGCAGCCTGCGGAGGCCGGTGAGGGAGGCTGAGGAGCACGGAGACGCTGCGGGCGCCGCCGCCGCCGCCGCCAATGGCCGCCATGATGGAGCGGAAGTGAGCTCCGGGCGCGGGCTGCCGGCGAGAGCGCTTCGGTCTCGCTGCCCGGCGCTGCCCGGGGCCCCCCGCGCGGCGCTGCGGAGCCCGGCCCTCCCGGCTCTCGCGACCCCTGCCCCTCGGCTCCCGCCGCTTAGCCCCGAGACCGAGCGGCGGGGAGTGGCTCCCGGCCTGCGGCCCCGGCTACCAGAAAGATGGCGGACCCGGCGGAGTGCAACATCAAAGTGATGTGTCGCTTCAGACCTCTCAACGAGTCCGAGGTGAACCGCGGCGACAAGTATGTCGCTAAGTTCCAGGGAGAAGACACGGTGATGATCGCGGTGAGTGCCCCCGCCCCCCACCCCGTCCCCACCTCGCGCGAGGTCGGCAAGGGCGGTGAGTTCTGGGACGTGGCCGGTCGCGGAGCCCAGAGGGAGCAGGGCAGGGCATGCTCTCCCGAGCCGGGTTTGTGGGTTCAGAAGGCCAGAGAGGAACGAATACTGATCAGGAGACTCCGTGATGGTTCGAGGGTCACCCCCAACTCCAGTTCCAAGCTCTGGCAGCGGGGAGGTGTCTTGTCTTTTAGCCTGGACACTCCCCTATCTGGTACTCTGGAGGCCACGTCCCAGGAGCTAGTTTAGGGCACATTGTGTGTGTGTGTGTGTGTGTGTTTTCAGGATACTCTACGGGAGCTGTCCGTCTGTCAGTCTGTGTCTGTATGTTAGGAAACTCTCCTCCCTGGGGCTCTGGAGGCTACCTCCTGGGAGCTAGTTTAGGACATATTCATTGCGTGGGGGGGGTGGCTTATTGTTCCTGATGCTGTTGGTGTTGTGCACTATCTCCAAATTGAGAAGAATTCAGAGTTCACCCACAACACTGAGCCATGGGTCTAACTGTACTGTACGGTAAATAATAGATACCTAGTTTTAAGTTTTAAGGAACATGCTGCTGGAGTTGAAATCCCAGGGGAAGAGGAAAAGCAGCTACAATAATGCTTGTAGCTCAAACGTTCACCCTCTAGACTTTGCATGTTAACCGTAATAAGTGGGAAATTAAAGCCTATAAAAAGAATTAGTGGCTTTTCTTTGAAATTAGAGTAATTATGTCTAATGTTACAGTAGATATAAGTGGATTCAGGTTGGGCCAAATAAGTGTCAGAAAGATCTAGAATTTCACTCTTGACTGAGTCTTATGGGATAACAATGTAGGAAATTTAGCTATAAATGAGACAGAGTGTTGTAAAGACCTTATTGGGGCAGGAGAAATCACCGTTATTACATTTATACTAATACAAATACAATCTATCTTGAAGAAAGTTGATCTTGGTAATCTGAGAAGTAGTAAATATTCCCTTGTAGTGTAAAATATAACTGAGGTGATCGATTATTGTTAGAGAAACCTGAAAGAGAACTTTTCATGTATAGCATTGCAAGTTCTTTGAAAACAGCATTCTGAATTAAAGATTAAAGGTAAATAAGAGTTTGTATACAAAACAGCAAGCCAAACTAAAAAGAAAATTCACCATTAGTGATGATGCCGTGTGCATTGTCACTAGGATTCAATTTTTAATGTCAGTTTTTACTCTCAATTGTTTTCTTGAGTGGAATTTTATATTTAGTCTACCATTTGGGTTACTTAATATAGAAATAGGGCAGAGAGGTCACAGGAGACAGACCATTGATGATTGAAAGCATTGGCCTGAAGATGGTACTAAAGTTCTCTAATGGGTGTGTTAATGCAAAGGTTTCCAAAGTTCAGTTTTGGAAATTGAATGTGTTAGTACCACATCCTCTTGGTAGGCTTTTGGCAGAAAAAGGAAATCATTAGGTCACTACCAGCTACTGCTGTGTGGAGACTGTCAGGCCGGTTCTTTGTTAATAAGCCCTCAAGATGCTCTTGCTATAAATGAGGTCATCATAAGGAAGGGAAGTTAAGTGTAGGGATCCTCCTTTTCTTTAGGCGCCTGGGAGTGGGGGAGAGGTGTGTGTGTGTGTGTGTGTGTGTGTGTGTGTGTGGTGCCTGCAGTCAGTAGAAACTTTAAACTTCAGGATTAGTTATCAAACTTGAGGCTACTTATTTCTGTAGGATCTATGATTATTAGCTTCAGCAGTAGTTTAGACAATAAGGGTGCATTTCATTTTCCACTTGTATTAAGACAGTCTTAGTTCTCTGGGGTTTTGTGCATATTTAAACAAATCTATAAATATCACTAAGATTATTTTGTCTGGAATGTCAAAATTTAGGATTTCCAAAATGTTTTCAGTTATGGTAATCACAGCACTTGTGAGCCTGAGACAAGAGGCTTGTGAGAGCCTGGTTTTGTTTGTTGTTGTTTTAAAAAGCCAGAGGTGGTAACTTAGACCCTTGATCTCAGCACTCCTGATGCAGGAGGATCCCCATGAGTATGACTTTAGCCTGGGCTATGTATCATCTCACACACACACACACACCCCAGGGAGAGAGGGAGGGTTGAGAGAGATTAAGTTAGAAAGTAATTTTCTAGTGTGGGCCAAATTTGGCATATAATACACAAAGAAACAAAAGCTAGCCACTACTACAGAAAACACATTTCTTCTAGGTCCTTTCCTTTGGGAAAATTGTTCATAATTTCTGTTTCAAAGTTTCTGTAAGTAATACAAATAAGTTTAAGTGATGAATCAAAACTTTGGGTAGATGGTGAATAAAAAGTATAGGGAAAGTACATTATAAAACCAAGGGAAACATTAAGAAGACACTAAGAAAATATTTAATGTATTTCATTCATTATTTTAGGAACTGGTTTCTTACATTTTAATATGCTGGAGTCTTTGTATTCAAAGTTTTAGTGAATTCTATTTTAAAAGCCTATTGGGAATTCATAAGAGTGTTTAAGGAATGAAATGGAAGTCTCTATGCCAAAGAACCATATTGAAAAAAATTATAAAACATGATTTATTTTATTCATTTTATTGGATCCCGAACATGATAAATTAGAAGTAAATAGTTTAGAAGACTTGCAGCTGGTTGGTGGTGACATACGCTTTTGATCCCAGCGCTTAGGAGGCAGGCTGATCTCTGAGTTTGAGGCCAACCTGATCTACAGAATGAATTTCAGGGTATCCAGGGCTATACAAAGAAACCTTGTCTCAAAAAATAAACTGGGGGAGGGGAGGAGAGAATTTCAACAGCATAACGTGTAAAATTAAATTATTATATTTTTAACTTTTATTCTCTCCACAATTTCTCCTCCCTCCATTCCTCTCCCTACCTCCCTTCTCTCCCAGATCAACTCCTCCTCTGTTTCCCTTCAAAAAAAAATGGAAAAAAAAAAAAGAGCAGGGCTCCCAGGGATCTCCACCCAACATAGCCTAACACGATACAATAATACTGGGCACAAACCCTCATATCATAGCTGGACATGGCAACACATTAGGAGGAAAAGGGTCCCTAGTGCACACAAAAGAGCCCGAGACATACCCCCACTCCTATTGGGAGTCCCCCAAGAACACCAAGCTACACAACCATAAGGTATATTCAGAGGACCTAGCCCAGACCCATATAGCGTCCATGTTTGACATGTCAGTCTCTGTGAGCCCATATGAGTCCTGCTTGGTAGATTCAGGTGGCCATGTTCTCATGGTTTCCTCATCCCCTCCTTGACTCCTACAATCCTTCTCCCCTCCTCTTATTTTAAATATGATTTTTTAAGTATCTTGTCCATTTTCTTTAAGTCAAATCAAAACTTAAAACCTGATTGTGTTAATTTATAATGTCACTGAATAGTAATCATAACACTGCTCATAAAGGAAATAATTAAGGACTCTGCTTTTCTTCTAAGTTTAGTTTTTAATATTTTGTCCAAAATTTTTCCTGTTACCCTCCAAGTCAATCATTTTAATATAATATGACATTCTGATAAACATTTTGATCTTATAGTATTGTGTATGTCTTATGTAGCTTTTAGTTTTATTTGTGACATAAATACTTGGTAAGGTGTCATAAATACCACACTGAATGAAACAAATTATTCCCTGAAAATCTTTAAACACTACAAAATATCCTATTTCACTTAGAGAGCTTACAAAAAAAGAGAGAAAACAAAAGGCAAAAACCCCACATGTTCCACTGAACTTGATGAAAACCCCAAAGCTAAAAAGTTCATAGAAATTATTTCTGTATCTGTGTGTGCAGGATTAAATGTCTTCTAATCATAGTTCCTTATACAGTATATTGTTCAGGTTGCCAGGACCTAAGCCAGCCTCCTGTAATTCATTGACATTGGAAGAGAATTAAAACTAATTAGATTATCTTGCCTGTTTCCTTACCTCAAGCAAAACATAACTTGCACTTACAAGTCAAATACTGGTTTGATGTTTAAACCTTGGTTGCCTTGAGTGAAAACTGAAAGAGAGGAAAGAGACATCCTTACTTACCTTCATGTGTAAGGAAAATTCAGCACACACTACAGTTTGAAAGATCACTGTTCAGAATTTCTATCGGTAGCATATCCCTGCTTCATGACCAAATTTGGTTTGATCTGTGCAACCTCATGGCAGTCATTCAAGAAATCTAAGGTATGATGTAGTTCACTTAGACTCATTCCTTGGATTTATCCCCTTGAAGGCTAAGTCAGATAGGGATGCATCTTGTGACTTAGACTTGTAAAGTAGAGTAATTTTGAAAACATAGAATTATAGGTTGTATAATGTGTATTTCAAATCAAAGAAGTGAACTGAAAAAAAATTAAAGAACTAATATATAGGTTTCCTTTGTTTAATTTATTCAAAAGATAAGAGATGTGTCTTAACTGAAATTTTCATTCACAAGGTCTTGATTTCTTCCAAGGAAGCCAGGTTCAGTTAGTAAATTCACGACTATGTCTTTAATGATAACATTTGCCTTACATAGTAAAATAAGTTATTTATTTTTAATATTTTTGTTGGGGTTTATGTGTGCATATGTGTATGTGTGCATGTATGCAGGTACCCATCGAAGTCAGGAGAGTGCATTGGATTACCAGGAGGTAGTTACAGGCTATTATAAGCTGCCTGGCATGTTAGGAACAAAACTCAGGTCCTCTAGAAAAATAGTAGGAAATCTTAACTCCTGAGCCATCTCTCCAGTCTCAAAATTAATATCTTAGAACTGTAATCCAAAAAGAATGTTTTGTCAAACAAATTATCTTAACAAACCTATACGTATGGGATTGAATGTCAACGTGTCAGTAGCATCTTAGCAGAAGGATACTTTTAGAATAATCAAAATTGATACCATTTTAAATTGATGCCCAGATGACATCATTTTTCCCATTAGGAATGCTTCCAGTTGCTGAGGAAAAACAAGTAGGGCTTAAATAAGTAAAGTTTTGTTTTTCTCATGTCATAGCAATTTTAGAAATAGGTTCATATTGCTGCTGCTTCCAAGCCCCTGTTATAGTCTGTCATGCTTAGTTACTCACTTTTGATTATAATATTATATTTGCAATATGGATGCTACAACTCTAGATTTAATTCCACCAAGAAGAAAGCAGTTTCAACTGGGTAGTCCCTTTTATCAGGGAAGTAAGACCTTTTCAGAGGCCTCCTAGCAGATCACCACTTTATATGCTCCAGAACTGGGTCATAAGACCACCAGTTGCAAGTGGGCTAGACTAGTAGAAAGTCAGAGGGAAAAGAGAAGGTTTGGTATAGGTAGCCTTGTAGAACAGGGCTTCTTAATCTTTTCAAACTTGCCTAAGGGATTCTTATGGTACTTACCGGTATATGGGTATATAAAACGTAAAATATCAGACATTTACTGATAATGGTAAAATTATTTTAAACATTCCTTTGATACTACTTGTTAAAGTTGAATACGATTTTACATATTAATGAGATAGTTGTGCTTATTTACTTTTACACAGAGAATTAAATCTACAAGATATTGAGTATCTTCGTAGGTTGAAAAGAACCAACTCCTCCAAGTTGTCCTGAATGCCTGTGTGCAGTGCATGTACACACACAAATAAATGTAATTTAGTGATTTTTTTCCCCCGTTTGTTTACTTATTTGTTTGTTTTGGTTTTTCAAGACAGGGTTTCTCTTTGTAGCTTTGGAGCCTGTTCTTGAACTCCCTCTGTAGACCAGGCTGGCCTCCAACTCACAGAGATACACCTGCTCCTGCCTCCCGAGTGCTGGATTAAAGGTGTTTGCCACCACCACCCGGTGTAATTTAGTTTTTAAATTAAGAAAATTCAGAATATAAAATGCATATACTCCAAGGAAAGGTAGTTGTGAACTGAAAAATCCCCGGTAACAAAGGTCAGGTTAGTGCCAGGGGTATGGGTCAGTGATAGAGCATTGACTTCAGGGTTATAGTAGGTTAAAAAGGAATAAGAAGCAATCAAGTAGAGCAGAAGATTTGTCAGTGAGTCTATGAAGATTTAATTAAAAAACATTTTACTTATTTTTATGTGTACTGGTGTCAGTGTGAGGGTACCAGATTCCCTGGAACTGGAGTTACAGATAGTTGTGAGCTAACATGTGGGTGCTGGGAATTGAATCCGGGTCCTCTGGGAGAGCAGCCAGTGCTCTTAACCTCTGAGCCATCTCTCCAGCCCCAGATTTAATTTTTAAAATAGGTTGAACACTAGTAGGAACAGTGTAATCATTGTGGAGAGCTGGCCTCTAAAGATGAGAAAAAGAGGGACAGAAGTTCTAGATAGACACCTGCTCCCTAGTTTTTCTTAAAGGAAAAAAAGCTGGATCTCAAAATATACAACAGTCATGTTTTTCTAGGGAAAAACAATTTTAACATTATAGAGTAGTACTTACTAGGCCTCCTAACATTAGTACCAGGGGTTGAACTCATGTCGTCAGGCATGGCAGGCTCTTTTATCAACCGAGCCATCTCACTGGCCCCATGTTCCGAATTTTTAAAAATTTTCTAGGCTTCTGGCTATTTCGTAGACTATCGAAGTATTTCTCCAGGTGTGGTCTCTGTGGTCCCCAGTGTTCATATTACTTTCCATAAAGAATCCACAAGGCTTAAAGGACTTTCAGAATATGATGTCATTTTCACTGGGTTGACATTTGCATTTGATCCTTGCTGCTGCCACTTCAGACTTTGGTTTTTAAGTGTTACAAGCTCCTCTTGACTCTGGGCTCTTGAAGCATCTTAGCAATGCCTGCCCTGCTTCCTCAAGCCAGCTGGCATTGTGGCTGGTGATGGAAAGCGGGCCAGTGAGTCGGTGCTTTTTCTGTGACTGTCTGACGTTCTGCTCTTCTCTTGTGTACTCTCAGCACATCAGTTAAGTGCTGTAGTCACTCAGTTGTGTCGTATGTATCCCACTGTTGCTTAAGCTTCCACTGAAACAGAGAATCTGTCTTGGTCAGTATGGCATCTGCATTCCATAAATATTTGTTAAAGAATAAAAAGCTGAATCAAAGTTATTGAAAGAGGACTGGATTTTAATTGACAGATTTGTCTATTTTAATTTCATCATTAACAACAGTTTTTGTTCCTGTAAAAGTTCTATTTTTCTTATCTGCAAAGTAATATTAATATTGAAAATGGAAGCCAGTCCTGGAGGTGAAAGGCCTGAAATCTAAACTACTTTGGGAGTTTGAGCCAAGAGAATTTTATGTTAAGGGCCAACTTGGACAATTTAGTGCAACTCTGTCTCAAAACAAAAGTGCTTTTAAAGAAGGTGAGGAGGGCTGGGGCTAGACCTCAGAAGTGGCGTTATGGATAGCAAGTGGAGCGGGAGAGAAAGAAAATTGAATCTCAGTACTTACCAGAATAGATCTCGGTACGAGGAGAGCAGAAATGGCTATGCTTGTTTTCGTGGAGCTGATTTGCTAAGATCTCTTCCCCTTGAGGTGCAGAGTAAGTATACTATTTTTAAAGAATGTCATGACATCTTTGAGTTTTAAAATGCCCACTCATCTGTCATTTGTGTAATACTTTTGCTTTTATTTTTCAGTCCAAACCTTACGCATTTGATCGTGTGTTCCAGTCAAGCACATCTCAAGAGCAAGTATACAATGATTGTGCAAAAAAAATTGTTAAAGGTAAATATGTTTAACTTAAACTCTGTCCCAGCAATAAGCAAAACTTCGTTTGTGATCTTTCCCATTTCCTAACATTGCTTTTTCTTTTTAATATCCCTTTCACATACATTAATTAGAAGAAAGTTAAGTAACAAAAATATGAATACAATTAGTTAATATATTGTACTTTTCAATGACCAAGATCTCATATACTGCACCTAGTTAAGGCTGTTACAGGGATTATGTTACAAGCATATTCTTGAAAAGTGAGTTTCTATTCACTATTCATGGGAGAATTTCCAAGGTAATATTATAGAAATGAAACAGTGTGAGAATGAAGTGGCTAGATAAATTTCCAAAAATTAGAAAATACATCTCTTTTTTCCTATTCCATTGTTCCTTCCTCAAAGGCTTAACTTATAGTCATTAATGAAACCCTGAGGAGTTTATTAGGGATTGCCAAGGATTAAAAGAAAAGTAACACCTATGAAAGTATTTTCCAGTTTTATATTTTCTAAATCTGTAGAAATCTGAAAGCAGAGTGGGTGCTAAATACTTAGCCTGGAGTTCATGTTTACTGTAAAAATGCCTTTTTATCAAAGGGCTTTCACAGTTAAATTGTTTATGGTTATTATATTTATTGATGGTTCTAAAAATACTGCCTAGTTTGAAGCAAAAATCTTATGATATCTGCCAGACATGTTAGGATTAAATATAAAAATAAGTAAGTAAGGGCCAGACCTGGTGGCACAAGTCTTTAAGTCCTGGACTTGGACAGCAGAGGTAGGCCAGTCTCTATGAGCTCAAAGCTAGCCCGGTCTACATAGTAAGTTCCAGACCAGCCGAGTCTACACAGTGAGATCCTGTCTCAAAAAAGAAAAAGAAAAGCAAATGACTTAGGATTAAATAGCAGAGGTAGTATAGTATATCTTAACAACAAGAGAAAGTTGAGTTTATAGATAAAAGCAGGTTTATAAATGTGATGGGGAAAACTATAGACATTCTTTTCACAATAATTATATATTGCATATTGAATGTAAGAGCCAAAATCATCACAAAGAGTGAAGAATGGGGAGGTGGTTCTAGGAACAGGCATGAAATGGATGGATTGGGGCATGAGGAAGAATTGCTAGGCAGCATTAAGAGCCCAACTGAAGTTAGCTTCCAGAAGAATTGAATTTACCCATTTGGAGTTTTACCAGGCAAGGACAAAACAGGAGAGAGAAAGGCAAGAGAACTGATGATATTGTCAGTGTAACATTTATAGTGGTGTACCATGGTACCTAAGGTAAGTTCAGTATGAGGAACTGTGAAAGACAGGAAAAAATGATGGTGGATAATGGGCAAACTGGGAATGCCTATAATGTCAGCCCTTGGGAGGAGACAGGAGGATTACCAAAACTATGAGGACAACCTGGGCCATCTAGGGAGTTCCAGACCATCCAGGGCTACATATTATTAAGATCCTATCTCTAAAAAAGCATAACAAACTGATAGGTTAATAGGTTATAGGTTCCAGAAGACAAAAGGCTTCTTGGACTCCATCAGTCAGGTGTAATAGAAGGTGAATGTTTAAATTAAGAGTACAGAGGTGAGGGCTGGAGAGATAGCTCAGAGGTTAAGAGCACTGGCTGTTCTTGCAGAGGTCCTGAGTTCAATTCCCAGCACCCATGTGGTAGCTCACAGCCATCTATAATGAGATCTGACGCCCTCTTCTGGCATGCACTGTATACATAATAAATAAATCTTAAAAAAAAAATAAATAAATAAGATTACAGTGGTGCTGTGGTTAGCTAACAATGAAAGGCCAGGGTCTCATTGTGAAATTGGCTGTCCGTCATATCAAGTATCTGAGAGGGCAGTCAGTGTCCTAGTCAGGTCATATACTGTTTGGACTTGAACTCCACCAAGAATTACAACAAGAGTGATATTGGTGAGAGGCAGTGAACTGGCTGCTAAAATGTTTGTAAAATGAGGGAGGATTAATTTGTCATTCTATAACTGCAACAAAGAGGAACAGTGGTGTTATACTGTGTTATAGCATCAATAATTTTTCCCAAAGATTGGATTATGGACTGTACTTATATTGCATTCTTTGCAACCCTACTTTGTGTACATGTGTTTGTATGTAGAGGTCAGAGGTTAACCTCAGATATCTTCTCAATTGCTGTTTTGCTTTTTAAAAAAGATTTTTATTTTTAGTATGTGTACCTAGACGTCCATATGTTGGTCTGGTTCTGTTTGTCTGTGTGAATGTTTGCCATGGATGTACGGGTACTCATGGAGGCCAGAAGAGATTGTTAGATTCCTCCTCTTTTTCCTTCTCAAGACTAAAAGCAAACAGTAAAATAGTGTTAGTGGCAGATTCTTGGTCATGAGAGTATTTACCATAGAACTCATTCTTAATATTATATTGAAAAATGTTGGCAATAAAATTATTATAAAAATTAAAGTCTGAAGCCAGGCGATGATGGCACACACCTTTAATCCCAGCACTCAGGAGGCAGATGCAGGCAGATCTCTGTGAGTTCAAGGCCAGTCTGGGCTACAGAGTTAGTTCTAGGAAAGGCTCCAAAGCTACACAGAGAAACCCTGTCTCAAAAAAGCCAAAAAACAAAACAATACAAAAATTAAATTTGAGTAGATTTGAAGATATGAAAAATTATTACAGTCAACCATAAGTCTACCAACCTTTGGTCGAAAGTCTTTGAAAAATACAATTATGCCATACCAAATATATACACCCTCCCACCACCCTGTTCATTATTCCTTAAATGATACAGTGTAGCAACTGTATAGCATTGGCTTACATTTAGAAGGTAATTAGATGATTTAAGTAAATGAGAGGATATGAATAGATTATATGCAAACATGCCTGTCTTGTGTAAGAGACTTGAGTACCTATGCATTTTGGTAGGTCCTCAGAGGTCCTAAAACTAGTCCCTCTTGATACTGTTCCTAACTGATAAAAATGCAATTGCTGTTGCCATATTTGAATACTTAAATGTAATCTTAGCATTTGTTGTCTTTTCCACACCCCAAACAACATAGATAATAGTGGGTGCTTAGTAAATATTTGAACATTGCATAATTCACACTCTCTGTAATTATATAAACCTTTAAAAATGGTGCTTAAGTCTCAGATGTGTTACATGTATGCATTTATTGCCTCAATGTTATACAACTGTATGTAGTCTGGTAAATGTATTATGTAGACATTTCTCTACAAATATTTACTTAGTACCAATTGTGAAGTAGCAGGTTAATTTAGATCATATTATGAAAGGACATTTTACTTCTATTATTTCTAAAGTACTTTAATTTTATTTTATGTGCTTGGGTATTCTGCCTGCATGTATGACTGTGCAACACTTGTGTGCCTGGTGTCTGCAGAAGTCAGAAGAGGCGTTGGATCCCCTGGAGCTAGTTACAATTTTGAGCCTCCATATAGGTGCTGGGAATTGAACCCAAGATCCTGGAAGAGCGGCCAGTACTCTTAACTGTTGAGCCACCTCTCCAGCTTCAGAAGGATCTTTTTAAAAGATATATCAAAACATTGAATTGTATGCTTAGGTATGTGATTGGTTGAAAGATCTTAAGCAAGGCAGTTTGACATAGACCTATTGAGAGTTATATATAAAGTGGGTAGGAATGGGTCTGGTCCTGTTTGCCCTGCTTCTTTAGAATTGCTGGCATAGGTATTACTATCCCATGTATTGTAAATGTGACTCAAGAAATGATTTTATTTCCCTTAAAAATAAAGGAGCCAGCAGTGGTGGCGCACGCCCTTAATCCCAGCACTCGGGAGGCAGAGCCAGGCAGATCTCTGTGAGTTCGAGGCCAGCCTGGGCTACCAAGTGAGTTCCAGGAAAAAGGCGCAAAGCTATACAGAGAAACCCTGTCTTGAAAAACGGGGAAAAAAGGACTTTGGGAAATGTAATACAACTCAGGGTGCTTGTCTGCCATACACAAGGCTCTAGGTTCAGTCTCCAGTACCACCAAATAAATAAATTAACCAGAAAAGAATGCTAGCTTAAAATAAAAGGAGCATTGAAGGATGTAGCTCAGCACTTGCCTGCCATATACAAGACTCTTGGTTCAGTCCCTGGTATTGCAAAAATTAAAGAGAGAGAGAGAGAGACAGAGAGAGACAGAGAGAGACAGAGAGAGACAGAGAGAGAAGAAGAAGAGGAGGAGGAGGAGGAGGAGAAGAAAGAAAGATAGATAGATAGATAGATAGATAGATAGATAGATAGATAGATAGATAGATAGATAGATAGATAGAAAAGAGAATAACAAAAAAGTAAAACATTTTGAAGGAAAATTTCAAATACTTGAAATTTATTAAGTATCTTCAATGGGCACTAAGTAATAATGCCTTCTTCCCCTCCACCACCTCAGTCCCCAAGGTCTTTTTTTTACAACCCAGGATGGCCTTGAACTTCTGATCCTCTGCTGAGATCAGTAGGAGGTGGGGGCTTGAAATAGGACCCATCACAACAGGCTGGAATGCCTTCTTTTTTAGTTAATGTTATTTCTGAATGTGTACATTGTTGGTATTTGTTTATTTATTTATTTCCTTTTCCAAAATGTCAATATAAACAGCTAGGGGCTTTGAGCATGCTCAGTAGGAGAGTGCTTGCCTAGCTTGGGCAAGGCCTTTCCTTAATCCGTAGCACTGCAAACAAACAAAACCAAGCGGCCCCAGTTGCTCCTTTTACTGTCCATTTCCAGCAGACTCTGCCCAACTTCCCCCCCAGACAGGTCTCTACTAGCCCTGGCTGTCCTGGGACTCATGTAGACCAGTCTGGCCTCAAATTCACAAAGATCTGTCTTCCTCTGCTTCCTAAGTACCAGGATTAAAGGTGTGCAACCCATGGCTGGCCAGAGTCTTTTTTTTATTTTTACTTTTGGTTTTTCAAGACAGGGTTTCTCTGTGTAGCTTTGTGCCTTTCCTGGAACTCTCTCTGTAGACCAGGCTGGCCTTGAACTAACAGAGATCCGCCTGCCTCTGCCTCCGAGTGCTGGGATTAAAGGTGTGCGCCACCACCGCCCGGCTATTTTTACTTCTTATAGAACACAATTTCATACTATAGCTCCCTTTTTTGGTTCTAAAAATCAACTAAAATCCCTGAAAATTGGGCATCAGAAGGTCCCCTGATAACTCTTTTTCCCCTCCAATCCTTCCTTAAGATTCTTGCATGTTAATGATCCTGAGGACTTTAATAATTTCTTAGCAAAATTACTTTTTAGTTAGTGTTTTAGTTACTGTATTGCTGTGAAGAGACACCATGACCACAGCAGCTCCTAGTAAGATTGTCCTTTGTACCACCAGTTCCCAAATAATGACACTGAGACTTAATACTTAGGAAAGCTTGGCCTATAGCTTAGGCTTATTTCTAACTAGCTCTTAGAACTTAAATTGGCCCATTAATATTAATCTATGTTCTATCACATGGCATTACTTCTCTTCCATCTTGCACCTCCTATTGCCTCTTGGTGTTTCCTGGTGTCTCTCTTGTGTCTAGCTTCATTTCCTTTCCTCTTCCTGCCCAGAAGTCCCACCTAATCTCTTCCTGCCTAGCTATTGGCCATTCAGCTCTTTATTAAACCAATCAGAAGGTGCTTTGGCAAAAACACATCTTCACAGTGTACAGAAATATTCTACAACACAACTCGTATAAAAGAACACATTTATTTGGAGGCTTGCTTACAGTCTCCGAGGGTTAATCCATTATCATCATGATGGGGAACATGGCTACACACAGGTGGCATGGTGCTGAAGAAGTAGCTGAGAGCTACATTCTTATCTGCAGGCAAGCAGGCAGGCAGAGTGACAGTGGACGTTGCTTGGACTTTTGAAACCTCAAAGCCGACCCCTAGTGACATAGCTCCTCCAACAAGGCCACCTATCCTCCTAATCCTTCCCAACGAGCTCATCAACTGGGGACTAAGCATTCTAATATAGGAGCCAGTCTCATCAAACCAGGATTGAGTGTGAAATACTCATGGGTGGGTTTGTGAGATTAGCCAGCAATTAATTAAGCCTGTTTGTAAAGCTAATTCATACATGCCTACTTATTGACCGAGTTTTGTCTTCTTGGCTTTGGTTTTGGATTTTGGGTTTTCAGGACAGAGTTTCTAGGTGTGTAGCTCTGGCTGTCCTAGAACTAACTCCCCTTGTATTCCAGGCTGGTCTTGAACTCACAGAGATCTGCCTCCTGAGTGCTGGGATTAAAGGCATGTACCACCACTGCCTGGCTGGTTTTTGTCTTTTAAGTCAATAAAGCTTTGGGATATAAGTGTAATGAAGTGTTGAGCTTTATGGTAGTAAGTTGATCTTAAGCAGTGAATCTTAAAATTTATTTAGTTGATTACAGGAAGTAATCTAGGCCTGAAAATAATTGCTTATATGGATCATTACTTAGAACACTACTATTAAATATATTTTTTAATTTTTTTAAAGATTTATTATGTATATAGTGTTCTGCCTTTATGCCAGAAGAGGTCACTATATCTCATCATAGATGGTTGTGAGCCACCATATGGTTGCTGAGAATTGAACTCTGGGCCTCTGAAAGAGCAGCCAGTGCTCTTAACTTCTGAGCCACCTTTCCAGTCCTATTTTTATTATTTTAAAGTCTCTGTGTGTATGGTGTGCTGGTGTGCACACACTGATGAGTGCAGTTGGCCCTGGAGGTCAGAGGCCTTGGATTGCCTGGAGCTGGAGTTACAGGTGGTACTGAGCTACCCTATGTGAATTTTGGGTCCTCTGGAAGAACAGGAAGCACCCCTAACCACTGAGCCATCTGTATTAGTTAGGGTTACTACTTTTGTGATGAAACACCATAACCAAAAGCAACTTGGGGAAGAAAGGGTTTCTTTCACTCGCAGTTTCAGATACCAGTTCATCATCAAAAGCAGTGAGGAGGAACCTGGAGGCAGGAACGGATGCAGAGGCCATGGAAGGATGCTGCTTACTGCCTTGCCTTTCATGGCTTTCTTAGCCTGCTTCCCACCCTGAGACAGTAACAGTCCTGGCTATCCTGGAACTCACTCTGTAGACCAGGCTGGTCTTGAACTCACAAACAGCCGCCTGCCTCTGCCCCTGCCCCCCCCCCCCTTAGAGCTGGAATTACAGGCATGCACTACCTGTGCCTGGCTGCTCAACCTGCTTCTAATAGAACCCAGATCCACCATCCCAGAGGTAGCCTCACCCACAGTGGACTGTGCCCTCCCCTGTCAGTCACTAATTAAGAAATGACCAGCCGGGTGGCGGCGGCGGCGGCGGCGGCGGCGGCGGCGGCGGCGGCGGCGCACGCCTTTAATCCCAGCACTCGGGAGGCAGAGCCAGGCGGATCTCTGTGAGTTCGAGGCCAGCCTGGGCTACCAAGTGAGTTCCAGGAGAGGCGCAAAGCTACACAGAGAAACCCTGTCTCGAAACCACCACCACCACCCCCACCACCCCCACCCCCGCAAAAAAAAGAAAGAAAAAGAAAAAGAAATGACCTACAGGCTTGCATACAGCCAGATCTTATGGAGATATTTTCTTAACTGAGGTTCCCTTCAATGAGATGACCCTAGCTTGTGTCAAGTTGACATAAAACTAACCATCTCTCCATGCATTCTTTTGATGACTTTATAAACTCTTTACATACTAAACTTTAATCATTTCTTAAGTATTTTATTATGAGAGCAATGCTTAAGGGAAAAAGTCCCGGAAATACAAGGTCTTTTGTTTTCTCATAGATGTTCTTGAGGGCTACAATGGAACAATATTTGCATATGGGCAGACATCATCTGGGAAGACACACACAATGGAGGTAACATTTCATAATCTGTGCTTGAATATAATTTGTAGCATAGATAAGCCACCCATTTTAATTCTTGCAGTTAATTCACCATGCTTAAATGTTTTTGTTTGAACTTTATTGCCTTTTCTCATACAAATGATACAAAAGTAAGTGTTGGGTTCTAATTAGCTCTCAAGTAACCTGTACTTGTATTTTATATTATGAAGTTTTGTCTTACTGGTTAGTGTTACTGTAAAATAAGGAACATTTTATAATTAAACATGAGTTTTTCTACCATGTGGAAAAATGTAGATGGTATTAAAAGTGATTAATATCTCCTGAGTATCTGCTATACTTCTGAAAAGATTGTTCCCTCCTTTCTCAATTCTGCTCTTCAATACTAGATATGGCTGGCCCTTTCTAACTTTGCTCCTAGAAAACTGCCTGTGATTGGCCCCTGCTGCAGGCCCTCTGGGTTTATCATTTATCCAAATGTACTATATAAAGTAAATGACAACTTATTTTTGTTATTTTTATAAAATAATAAAAATAAAGACATTCCTAGCATTTGCATGAATTTGATTTGGTATAGAAAATAGTGTATATTTATATGGAAAGAAATTAAAATCTTCTGTTTACTTTACAAATGCAGATTATCTAAGTCTAGTACTTAAAGAATGTAGTTGGTGGCTAGGTGATGGTGGCACATACCTTTAGTCCTAGCACTCAGGAGGCAGAGGCAGGCAGATCTCTGAGTTTAGGCCCAACCTGGTCTACAGAGCAAGATCCAGGACAGCTGGGGCTTGTCACACAGAGAAATCCTGCCTCAATAGATAGATAGATAGATAGATAGATAGATAGATAGATAGATAGATAGATAGATAGAAAGAAAGAAAGAAAAAGAAGAACTTAATTGGTATATGCTTGTACAATATTACATGTAATAGTTGAAAATTTTAATTTAATTATAGAGCAACTTCTACAAAAAAAAGATAGTCGCAGTTCTTATCTTATTAATTATATATTATTAAAGAGTCAAAGTGTTTTGTTTTTAATTTATCTCATAAAATTTGTTAAGAATTCTGCTTTTCTTTACATGCAGGGTAAACTACATGATCCAGAAGGCATGGGTATTATTCCAAGAATAGTGCAAGATATTTTTAATTACATTTACTCGATGGATGAAAATTTGGAATTTCATATTAAGGTAAATTCCTGTGGGAAAAGTTATTTTCCAAAATAGCTGCTTCCTGAAAGTCAGTTTCAAAAAGTTGTTAGAGATAAGGTTGAAGGATCATTAGAGGTAGCAACCTGACTCTAGTACCTATGCCATTAAATGACTACCTGGGTTAGCTAAGTCTGTTCTTAGCTTCTCTCTGTGTACAAAAGGCAGTTTGACTACAGAGCTTCGAGGTTCCCACCACACTTAACTGTTCTGTCCATTGGGGGTGATTTGTAACAGAAATGGGCTTTCCATTATTTCAGCAGCCTGGTCATCACACTTTCTATTAGAGTGTGAACTGCAGCAAGTGTAATGTCCTAGTGTGCATATCAGGCACTTAGACTGCATGGTTTACAAAGTGAACGAGCTGTTGTAATTTTGGTGGATTAAGTTTTTTCTTTGTTTTGCTTTAGGTTTCATATTTTGAAATATATTTGGATAAGATAAGGGACCTGTTAGATGGTAAGTTAAATTCTTGCTCTAATAATTTTAATAGCACCTGTTGCTCTTCTAGTAATTTCATAAAGTGATATGTTATACATAGGATAACTTACAGCATATGCGTACATCTATTTATAAATTTCTTTTTAAAGGCAAGCAAAATTTATTAAGTAAAGGAATAGCTCTTTGTAGCTGGGAAGCTGGGAGAGGACCTGAATATGAACCACCATCATATGGGCAATTCTTAAGTGATAACGAGAGCTTCAAACTAAAAGTTGTAGGGCTTAAACCCAAAATGTTTGTCTCAGTTATTATATTCATTGTCCTTCCCACGGGCCTAATGTTCTTATTTATAAAATGTAAGTGGTAGAAGTTTGAATGTACCTAAATTCTATATTGTTACATTCGTTTCTAGATTACTCTCCTAGTATATTTAACAGGCCTTGCTTTTTTATAATAATACATATATAATATGTATAATATATATTTTTTAAGTTTTCCTTCTGTTGGGCTGCTAAGAGAAGGCTACCACTTGTAGTTATTTCATAGCTGATATTAGAGTTTAGGTAATACTGCTAATACAACTTTTCTTTTTCAGTTTCGAAGACCAACCTTTCAGTCCATGAAGACAAAAACCGTGTTCCTTATGTAAAGGTACTTATGAAAGAGAGTGATTACTATAGAAAGCCCAGTAAGAGATTTTTAAAAGGATATTAATAATACTTTTTAAATTATTCCATAGGGGTGCACAGAACGTTTTGTATGTAGTCCAGATGAAGTTATGGATACCATAGATGAAGGGAAATCCAACAGACACGTAGCAGTTACAAGTAAGTGTAGTATTCATTAGTACTGGGTAGGGCATGTCAATCTTACATGAGGATAATGCAGTCTTAATTTCAAGATATTTCTAGTATAAAATAATGTGTATGGGGAAATTATTTGAAGGAACTGTATTTATAGTTGCTTACTAATTTCGTTGCAGATATGAATGAACATAGCTCTAGGAGTCACAGTATATTTCTTATTAATGTAAAACAAGAGAATACACAAACGGAACAGAAACTGAGTGGAAAGCTTTATCTGGTTGATTTAGCTGGCAGTGAAAAGGTAAACCCCCTCTTGAAATTCTGATAGATACTTAGGCATTTCTGTAAACTTTACCTTGAATTGAAATTTGTATGCTACCTACCTATTGTTGCATCTTGAGAACTTGTGAAATTGAATTTGGTAATCTGATAATTGTAACTGGTGATACCAATTCTCTATGATAACTGAAAGATAGCTTGTTCCCAAGTTACTGTCATTTAGCTGTATTTGATTCATTCAGCAGATATACTGTTTGAATTAAGGTGAATGTCCTTACTGACAACTTGCTAACATGCCCTTATAACTTTATTCTCCATCCCTCTCTCTGCGACCTTTCTGGTTTGGTTGTACTGTTGTCCCTTGATATATCATGGGGGAATGTTTTTAGGACCCCTCAGCACCCTCACCAGTATACCAACATCCACAGATGCTCAGACCACTGGTAAAATGATATAGTGTTTGCATAGACTCTATATACATTCTTCTATATATATTCTCTAGATTACTACTAATACCTAATGTAAAGACCATGTAAATGGATGTTAAACTATAATGTTCAGAAACTGTTGACAAGAGACTGAGTTCATATATATTCAGTACAAATGCAGTTTGTTTTGTAATGCTTCTCTTCCTTGGCTAGTTGAATCCATGGGCGTAGTTGGATTTTTTTTGTTCTTTAGGGGCCTGCCACCCAGCTCCCAAATAAATACACGGAGGCTTATTCTCATGAATGCCTGGCCTTAGCTTGTAGCTTGGCTTATTTCTAGCCAACTTTTCTTTTCTTTTCTTTTTTTTTTTCCTTTTTGGTTTTTTGAGACGGGGTTTCTCCGTGTAGCTTTGGTGCCTGTCCTGGAACTCACTCTGTAGACCAGGCTGGCCTCGAACTCAGATCCGCTTGCCTCTGCCTCCCAAGTGCTGGGATTAAAGGCGTGTGCCACTGCCGCCCAGCTAGCCAGCTTTTCTTAACTTAAATAATCCTGTCTACCTTTTGCCTTTGGGCTTTTACCTTTCTCTATTTATGTATATCTTTTCTTTCTTCTTACTCTGTGGCTGGCTGTGTAGCTGTGTGACTGGCCCCTGGCATCCTCCTCTCTTCCGTTTCTCCCTCCCTCGTTCTTCTATTTATTCTCTCTGCCTGGCAGCCCTGCCTATTTCTCTCTCCTGCCTAGCTATAGGCCATTCAACTCTTTATTAGACCAATCAGGAGTTTTAGACAGGCAAAGTAACACAGCTTCACAGAGTGAAATAAATGCAACATAAAAGAATGAAACGCATTTTTGCATCATTAAACTAATATTCCACAACATAAATGAACATCACACATCTTGAACTACTTCCACAACACATGGGTATAGGAGGGTCAGTTGCACTAATGGGGATTTTTGTTTTATTATTATGGTCCTATATAATTCAATCTTAGTCTATAAAAAAATCAGTATATTTAAATGTTTTAATATGGACTTTGGTGACCATTATGCTATTTTGCTTCTTCTGATTTATAATGATGTAACTAGTCTTGTTTACCAAAAGTCTTATACATAGCTTATCTATTATTACCTCTAATCTTAAAATTCTAGAAGCCATTTAGATAGTATACTTGTTTTTTTAAATTATAAGTTAGCTTATGTAGTACTTTAGAACTGTGTCTTATTTTTAGCAGTTATAACATCTTCATTATGCTTAGGTGATTTTCAGTTTCTCATTTTCTAATGTAGCAAAGAGATTAAAAAATGAAAACTACATATTTACATCTAAATTTGTTATTGCCACAGATACACTAAAAATACAATTTAATATTTCTTTAATCACATTCTTATACAACTAGTTATTTGACCAAGTTCTTAGGATAATAGTAAGGGTGCAAGGAGTCTTATTTCCTCAGTATGAATACCCGTTTTCCTTTGTAATTTTATACTGCTGTTCATTGATGATTGTTTGAAAAGTTGAAAGAAAATTATCTTAACTTATTGTAATTTTACTTCATTCTTTGTATTCTTTCTAATAGGTTAGTAAAACTGGAGCTGAAGGTGCTGTGCTGGATGAAGCTAAGAACATCAACAAGTCACTTTCTGCACTTGGCAATGTCATTTCTGCTTTGGCAGAGGGCAGTGTGAGTATACATGTCTGTTAGTTTCCTTTCCTATGGGTAGTTATTTATAGAGACCACATGTGTGCCAGAATGTAAAACTGAAAGAGCCACTGAATGAGTATGTGTGCTATCTTCTGAGCTAGTGTTAGTATGTGCATCCTAGTTCCTGTCTTGAAGTCAAAGTTAAACGAAATGAGCCAGACCCGGGAAAGCGCATCTGATCACAGCGCTTGAGGCACAAACAGATGATTAAGAGTTATAGGACTTAATCCCAGCACTCAGGAGGTAGAAGCAGGTGGAGTTTAGTGAATTCCATCCAGGCCAGCCTGGTCTACAAAGCAAGTTCCAGGGCGACCAAAGCTGTTACACAGAGAAACCCTGTCTTAAAACAAACAGAAAGAAAAGTTGTCGAACAGATTTGATGTATAACCCCCTGGCTTTGTGTTCTTGGTTTTGTTTGTAGACCTACGTCCCTTACCGAGACAGTAAAATGACCAGAATCCTGCAAGACTCACTAGGCGGCAACTGCAGGACCACCATTGTCATCTGCTGCTCCCCGTCATCCTACAATGAGTCCGAGACAAAATCAACACTCCTCTTTGGTCAAAGGTTTGTTGTTAAGAAGTACAAAATCTAAAGCCGGGCGGCAGCGGCGGTGGTTGTTGTGGTTGTGGTGGTGGCGCACACCTTTAATCCCAGTGTTCAGGAGGCAGAAGCAGGCGGGTCTCTGTGAGTTTGAGGCCAGCGTGGTCTACAGAGTGAGATCCAGGACAGCCAGGGCTACATAGACAAACCCTGTCTCAAAAAATCAACAACAACAAACAAACAAAAAAACAAAGTCTAAAGACATTTGTGCATGAAAGTTATTAATGTCAGATGGCTACTACTCTGTAAATCCAAATCCATACAGAGAGCTAGATCCTGTACATAGAACATAGGTAATATAAATTAGATCCATATTTTAGACTAATGAGCTTTAACTTTTCATAGACATTACAATTAATTGTGAAATTTAGTCACATTTTTTGTGGGAATTTAATTTCCCATTGATGAAGTAAGCATTTGAATCAGATGAAAAAGTTGAAAAAGTTGAAGTTTGTCAGATATATGAGCCTATATTTAGCTCACTGACATACTTATAACAGGGCTCAAAGTAATGTACATGAAATGGCTACTGTGGTTGGCTCGAACTGTTTGGGGGGCACCCAGGCAGGGGGATCGGGATCTGTCCCTGGTGCATGGGCAGGCTTTTGGGAATTTGGTGCCTGTGGTGTGACACCTTGCACAGCCTTGGTGCAGTGGGAAGGGGCTTGGACCGGCCTAGGCTCAGTATGCTGGGCTCTGCTGACTCCCCGTGGGAGACCTCGATCTGGGTGATGTGGGGATGCAGGGTGGCTTGGGAAAGAGGGCTGGGGGGTGGGGAGAGGGGGGGGTTGTGGATAGTATGTGGAGTGAGTAGAAAATTTCTTAATAAAGAAAAATGAAAAAAAAGGAAAGAAATGGCTACTGTAGGAAAGTCAATGACAACATTATCTTAGACCTGCAATAATAATATATGTTATTAATTCAACCTTGCAAGGTGAGTTGAGAAAATAAGTATATATTCTTAGTTTTGATTTGATTGTTTGTTTCTTTAATGTTACTAAAGATTTAGGACTGACAGAAATTTATTTGGGTTGTGCATAAACAATACTCTATGTGATATCTTTTATTGTTTATTCTAAGAAAAAACTAGATAATCTTGGACAAGTTGTTACTTAGCTATATATTCATATATTAAATAGGGATGTCAATAAATATTTTCATTTGTATCTTTTTTTTTTTGTAACTGCTACTCTTAATTATATCATCTTTTCTGTAATTGCATCTCTTAGGGCCAAAACAATTAAGAACACGGTCTGTGTCAATGTAGAGTTAACTGCGGAGCAGTGGAAAAAGAAGTATGAAAAAGAAAAGGAAAAAAATAAGACTCTACGAAACACCATTCAGTGGCTTGAAAATGAACTCAACCGATGGCGTAATGGTAATGACTTAAGGATTTGTCATTTAAATTTTCTCACTTGGCACCATTTTACATACTTGAAATCTTTATATGAATGCTAAATGAAAATAAAACCTATTTTCAGGTTTTAAGCATGTTTCGGTCTTCAAATAGAGATCAAGATCTGTCATTAAATGTTTGCTTTACTTAAAACACTAAGAGCCATAGCTGCTACAGTATAGTAAGGTGCCTAGGTTAGAAAGGAGTCAGTAATAGGCAAGATTTGATGGATTCCAAAGAGCAGGTAAGATCAGTGAAATTCCAGATGTCCAGACCTCAGGGACAGAGCTTTGTGGTACTTGCCTAGCACTTGGGAGGCAGAACCTCAGTAGTTTTGTAAGTCTGACCCTGCCTAGCCTGTGTAACAATGCCTTGTATAAAATATGTGTACGTAAATAAAAACACACATATTTTCAAACATATACATTTATGTGTATTATATGTAAAACAAAACTGGGAGTGGTAGCACATGATTTTAATCCGAGCATTTGTAAGGCGGCCTGGTCTGTATGGCAAGACTCTACCTGTCTCAAAAACAAACAAAAAACTCAGGAACAGAGCCGAAGGCAAAGTTGTTGAGAGCTGCTGACATTGAGTAAGGAGGAGGAACAAAGAAGAGTGGTAAAATGGAAATTGCTACCTATCACCCTTTGCAAAAACATTAATTTTAATAACAGGTGAAAAATAGAACTTGATGTAGTTTAATAATAAGCAAAGTTTCAATGAAAATGTAAAAAGGACACTTTTAGATTTCTTGGGTCTCCCTATTCCTTACCCAAGATAGGGAGAAGGAAAAGGAAATAAGTGTACATTGGACCCCACGTCTGGGCAAACTTCCTCTGCTCCATACCTCAAACAGATGCCTCCGGCCCCCCTCAGTGCCGTCTGAGAGCTCACAGACTCAGGCTTTAAGGCTGCTAAATGGACTCTTGTCTCCAACTTTAGCAATCCCAGAATTTGGACAGCTTTCAGCAGCAGGCAGGCCTCATTGGTGCTCCAACTGCGGAAGCCCTGGGCTTCAGAACCATGCATACTATTCTCTCCAGTATCTCTGAATGGGCTGACTTTTGCTGGTCTTTGTTGAACAAATATAATCTGCAAAGACTAGAATAAGTTGGTTGTTCTTCAAATGTTGACATCAAAGTATACGATAAGGATTATATAGGAAAACATGGCGCCACAGAGATGTGAAATAAAGTGTCAATGGTTAATCCTAAAGTAATAGAGATAAGTGAATCACCTGATGATTCAGAGTAGCTATTGTAACCAAGCTCTGAAAATCTGCAAAGTATAGAGAGACAGTTGAAGGAAATGAAAACTGTGACTGGACAGAAATTAAAGTACTTTTTAAAGCTCAGTCAGACAAACCTGTGCTAAAATGGCAGGAGGAAGCACCAGCAGCAGACTTGGTCGAAGCAGAGGAAAGTGGACATGCGGAGGGAAAAGAATGTGTGTGTGTTTTAGATGTGTAGTGACCATTTCGTCGTCTTACTTTAGGGGAGACAGTGCCTATCGATGAGCAGTTTGACAAGGAGAAAGCCAATTTGGAGGCTTTCACAGCAGATAAAGATATCACTATCACCAATGACAAACCAGCAGCTGCAGTTGGGGTGGCTGGCAGTTTTACAGATGCTGAAAGAAGGAAGTGTGAAGAGGAGATCGCTAAATTGTATAAACAACTCGATGACAAGGTAGATTTTGTATTACTTGTTTTATATTTGTCTGTTTTGTTTTAGAATGCTGTTGAGATCAGTATTTTTAGTTTTTAATTTCAGTTTTAAGGTTCCTTGTGATTTACATTTTTTTCCTTTTATTTCTTTTAGCTTTTAGAAAGCCATGATGTTGTGGGTGTGGTGGAACATGCTGAAATTCTTGCACTTAGGAGGTGGAGGCAGGAAGACCAGGCATATGCTACTCTTCATTAAATAGTAATTTTGAAGCCAGCCTGGGCTATATGAGACCCAAGATGATTAGAAGGAGTGGGGGAGTTATGTTAACAGGAAATTGAAGAGCTGATTTCAGGAGTTTGGGGATATGACTAAGTGGTAGAATGTTTGCGCCGCATGGGGCTTTGGATTCCATTAGCAGCACTGGGGAAGGAAAATACAAACTGTTCCAAATGGGGGGACATACCTGTAATGTTAGCATACAAGAAGCCAAGGCAGAAGACTCGCCAGTTTGAGGCCAGCTAGAGATACCCTATCTGACAAACAGCAGCAGCAGCTCATTGGTAGAGTGCGTGCCACATGCCTGGAATGACCTGGACGTCCTGCCAACCCCTTAGAAACAGACAGACAACACTGAACAGGAAAATGTGCATTGGGTCACTGAAGAATCATAATGAAGCAATCATTTCAAATTGGGGATCTTAGGACCTCATAAGAGATCATGGAAGAGAAGAGAGGAAAGAACAAAGAATGGAGGATTATTATCTTCCCTGCTTACATTGCTTAGCAAGAAGGCAGGCATGAGCACAGTAGAGATAGAAAATCATTTGGTTTGGTTTGATGTGGGGGTTTTGTTGTTTCATTTTGTTTTTTTGGTTTTTCAAAACAGGTTTCCCCATGCAGCTCTGGCTGTCCTGGAACTCACTTTATAAACCAAGCTGCCCTCAAACTCAGAGATCCACCTACCTCTGCCTCTGAGTACTGGGATTAAAGGTGTAAACTAGGATAAACTAAGGCTATTTTTAGCCTTTAAAGTTATTTTATAAACTTCGGACATTTTCTTGGTTGTATAGCACATGGTACATTGTTAATGAAGAAAAGCCTTCCCTTTTCAGTTTTCCTTAGGAATTTAATTCTGGTCCTGGTGGTGGTGCACACCTTTACTCTCAGCACTTGGGAGGCAGAGGCAGGTGGATCTCTATGAGTACAAGGCCAGACTGGTCTACAGAGAGAGTTCCTGGACAGCTAGAACTATTACACATAGAAACCCTGTCTCCAAAATGATGATGATGATGATGATGATGATGATGATGATGATGATGATAATTCTGCTAACTATTTTGAAGGGGTTGGTGTTGGGAAAGAAGCCAGGTTATAGTCTACTTTGCTAATGGGATCCTTTACATTTTTAGGATGAAGAGATTAACCAACAAAGCCAACTAGTGGAGAAATTGAAGACACAAATGTTGGATCAAGAAGAGGTGAGTTAAATGCTCCCTGAAAAGCTTTGGTGTTTATCATCTGAAGATAAAGGAATCTGTGCAGCTCAGCTCATGCTAGATATTATGCCTTACACCAGTAAAGTTGTGAAGTGGTGTGTGCATGCTTGTCAGTGTGCTATGAGATAAATCATGCCATGTATTGAAGCGGAGACTGATTTCCTCTTTTAGATGCTTTTTGTGGTTTGGTTTTAAAGTTTGGATTTCCTCTTATATGGAAAGGAGAAGACAGCTTCTATAAAATGTTTATTTTTTGCCAGGTATAGTGGCATATAGTCCACATAAGCCTGTAATGTCAGAAATAGGGGTACTGAGGCAGAGGAATTCCAAGTTTGAGGCCAGTAAAGACTACATAAGTGAGATCCTTTCTCAGAAACAACAGTAGTGAAATTCTGGACCGTATGCTTTTGGGCTTTTTAACTGACTGACATATCATGGTTTGCTCAGCCTGCTTTCTTATAGCACCCAGGATCACCAGCCCAGGGTTGGTACTACCTCCTCTGGGTCAGCTCCCACCCACATCAATTATCAGTCAAGAAAATTGACCATAGGCTTGCCCACAGGCCTGTCTAGTAGGGACATTTTCTCAGTTGAGGTTCCCTCTTCCAAAATTAATCTAACTTGCATCAAATTGACATAAAACAAGCCAGCATGGGCTGGAGAGATAGCTCAGCGATTAAGAGATGTGGCTGCTTTTCCAAAGGACTTGGGTTCAATTCCCAGCACCCACATGGCAGCTCACAACTGTCTGTAATTCCAGTTCCAGGGGATCTGAAACCCTCACATGTAGATGTAACAGTCTTATTGAATAAGAAACACAGAGCCAAATGCAGAGTTAAAAGCCTAAGAGGTCAGAGCAGTAGCTAAGAGCTGAGACTTAAAACTGCCTTCTTACCCTTCCTGCCGCTGCCATCCTTCCCCTGAGAAAGAGACCTACTTCCTGTGTATCTGTCTTTTTATTGACTTTCTGTTCTGCCTTCTCATTGGTTGTAAACCCAACCACATGACCTCCTCATCATTGCCTGTCTATACAGACCTCCAGGTCCTCTATGGTTGGTATTGAGATTTAAGGTGTGTGTCTCCATGCTGGCTATGTCCTTGAACACACAGAGATCTATCTGCCTGTCATGTGATTGGGATTAAGGGCATGTGCTACCACTGCCAAACTTCTGCTATGGCTTGCTATTAGCTTTGACCTCCAGGCAACTTTATTTATTAACATACAAATAAAATCAATTTCAGCACAAATAAGATATCACCATACTCACACAGACATACATGCAGGCAGAACACCAGTGCACATAAAATGAAAATAAATAAATCATTTTTTTAAAAAAAAGCCAACATGCTGGACGGTGGTGGTGCACACCTTTAATTCCAGCACTTGGGAGGCAGAGGCAGGTTGATCTCTGTGAGTTCAAGGCTAGCCTGATCTACAGAGCAAGTTCCAGGATAGTCAAGGCTACACAGAAAAACCCAGTCTTAAAAACAACAAAGAAACAGCCAGTATAATAGATATATAAATCAAACATTTACTTATAATAAATTAATAAGAAATTCATTTTAGAACAGTTCTTTGGTGTGCATTTATGCTTGCTACTAAAAATAAAAGTAGATTTGAATACCAATGAGTGCTTCACCATTTTTATATAAAGAATTAAATTTTGGCTGCACATTTGATACTGCAGAATACAGCATCTTCAACACTGAGTTGTTCAGTGTCTTGATTTTTTCATGGTTGATGCTGAGAATGGCACTTAGCATAAATATGTAGTACAAACAAACGATAGAAGTATGTTTAAGGGCCATTTCATAATTGCTGAAATTTCTGTCCTAATCCCAAGCCAAAACTCACTGAACAATTTTATGACTTAAGACAGGAACTCATGGCAGGTTTTGTTTGTTTGGTTTTGGTGTTTCAAGACAGTATGGTGCACACCTGCAATCCCAGACCTCAGGAGTCAGAGACAGGCAGATCTCTGGAGTTCAAGGTCAGCCTGATCCATAGATCGAGTTTGAAAACAGCCAGGGCTATACAGAGAAACCTTATCTTGAAAAACCAAAATAATAATAATAATAAATTCTAAAACAATACCTGTGGGAGCCCACAGAGGTTTCCTAGTGAGATCTGAGCTTGCTTTACCCAGCAGGGCTGCATAAGGGAATGGATTGACCACATAGGTGGTTACCAGGTGTTTGGAAGGGTCTGCACTTGGCTGTACTAGGGAGAGGTCTTTTGCTCCACCCCTTGGCATTCTTTTAAAAAGCCCTTTACAAACAAAAGGGGCCAGTGGGTAAGGATCCAGGCCCTCCCAAGGCTATCCTGTGTTTCTATCTGTCTCCCTCTCCCCTCTATATTTCTATATAAATCTCTTATCCCTCACTCCTTAAGAGTACCCTGGGGACCCCCCCCACACACACGCAAATACTACCATAAATTTGATATTTACATGTTGGGAGATGATGGTAGGAAAAATATTTGAAGTTTTATTTTCCATAATTAAATCACCTTATTTCTGTAACAGCAGAAAACCTTGTATGCAAATTTAAAAACACTGTAGTTAATAACATACAGTAGTCTTGGAACATGAGCCCAGATATTTAAACAAAGTTCTTTGGTGTTACAGGCCTGAGGATGCACATATATTGTGTGTTCATATCTCAGGCTGCTGAGTTATGTGCTGCAACATGGCGGTGGAGAGGTGTGTGTGTGTGTGTGTGTGTGTGTGTTGGTTGTGTATTAAAGGGGATTTATCAGAATACATTACAGGCTATAACAACAACAGTTCAACAACTGCTGTCTACCAACTGAAGATCCAAGAATCCAGTAGTTGTTTAGTCCACAAGGCTGGATGTCTCAGCTGGTTTGCAACAACAGAATTGCAAAGAAGTAGGCCATAATGCCTACTTGGGAGGAATGGACTTAGCAGCCACAGTGAGGGCCAACAGGCAAGAGTAAAAAGTTCCTTCTTCCATGTCCAGTAGAAAGTGTGTCCCAGATTAAAGGTCGGTCTTCTCACCTTGAAAGATCTGGACTAGAAATGGGTCTTCCCATTTCAAACGATTTAATTAAGGGGAAAAAAATCCCTCACAGGTGTGCCCAGCCATTTGGGTTTTAGTTAATTCCAGATATAGTCAAGTTGACAACCAAGAATAGCCATCACAGTTGTTAGTAATTGTGTAATTTTCAATGTGATTTTTTTTTGGGGAATGTGAATGTCACATGAATAAACATACTTTTACTCCTTCATGCTGTCTTCCTACACCCAGTCTGTGCTACTTTTCATTTCATTTCTCCCATGTTTCTCTTAGGAGTTAGTTTGGATCCTTATTTTATTTCACCCAATATAGTGGAGATAATTGGAAAATAGTCCCTATTTAAGGCTTTTTTGAAAGCCTGAAGGAATAGAAAAGGCTATAAGCTTCAGTAGAATGAAATATCCATCTTCAGAAAAATCAGTCTTCATCGGTTTATCTTTTTGGTGTATGGAGACACGGTCTTGCTTTTTAGTTGGCCTGGAACTCCACATTGAGCCCAAGCTAACCTCAGTGTGTGTTGCTGCCTCAGCCTCCTGGTGTGTGCCACCATGCCTGGTGTCTTTCATTACTTCAACCATAGTGTTGTTCTTGGGGGGACTCTTAGCATTTGGGGGTTGATAATTTCTTTGCTGTTCTGTCCATGTACTGTGGGACATATAGCATTTATGATTCCTGTTCCCCAGTGCTATTAATAACCACTACTAACATTCCCTTGCATTTCCAAATGTCTTTGCTGAAAAGTAACTGACCTGGATGATCTTTTGTCTTCTCTCCAGTTCAAACTTGAATGTGTTGAAATGTTTCTCTGAGGCATAACTCAGAGGCCACACTTAGTTTCCTAAAGCAAATCTAAGTTCTTTAAAGATGATTTACTTTGATTTCAAATGTATATGTGAGTGCCTGCATGTATGCATGTGTACAGAGTGTGTGCCTGGTGCCCAGAGAGAGCAGAAGGCATTTGATTCCCTGAAACTGGAGTTAGAAGCAATTGTGTTCCTCCTGACATGGGTACTGGGATCTGAGCCCAGATATTCTGAAGAGCAGCATGTGCTCTTAAGTGATGAGCCATGTCTCCAGCCCCAGATCTAAATTTTTTTTTTTTTTTTTTTTTTTTTTTTTTTTTGGTTTTTCGAGACAGGGTTTCTCTGTGTAGCTTTGCGCCTTTCCTGGGACTCACTTGGTAGCCCAGGCTGGCCTCGAACTCACAGAGATCCACCTGGCTCTGCCTCCCGAGTGCTGGGATTAAAGGCGTGCGCCACCACCGCCCGGCCAGATCTAAATTTTTAAAGAACTATTCATTTTGGATTTGAGGTTTTGTACATGGTACTCTCAAGTCTAGAATCTTTTTTTTTTTTTTTTTTAATTTTTTTACATGACTAAACTCTACTTCTTCACTAACTTCTCCATGAATACTATCCAAAAAGATAGCTCTTTCCTATGGTACCAAGTGATCTGCTGTCTATGCTATTAAACTGTGCCTTGTATTGCCCTTATTTTCCTGGACTTCAGTTTTAGTAGATTCCTCCAAGTTAGAGTGTTACTTTTCTTCCTTTCTGTATTCTACACATGTAGCACAGTGCCCACACATACAGTATCAGTACCTTTAATAGTGCTACTCTTCATTTCTCTTGTTTTTGTAAATCATGACACGAATGAATGTTTTCTCACAAGTTTGTTAAAATTCCGTTTTACTCTTTCATATAGCTTCTGGCATCAACCAGAAGGGATCAAGATAATATGCAAGCTGAACTGAATCGCCTCCAGGCAGAAAATGACGCCTCTAAAGAAGAAGTCAAAGAAGTTTTACAAGCCTTAGAGGAACTGGCTGTTAACTATGATCAGAAGTCTCAGGAAGTTGAAGACAAAACCAAGGAATATGAATTGCTTAGTGATGAATTAAATCAAAAATCTGTAAGATGTGTTTTTGTTTTCTTTATACTTAACTACAAGTTATGTTAAATGAAAAGTTATTTAAGTAAGTTATTCCTGTGTATGCCTAAGATATTAGTAACATCAGCCCTCAAGACACTCAGGTCTCACTCTCACTTCTTACATATAAAGCCTAAGAGGTAGAGCAACAGGGTTATAATTTTGGTTCCTAAAAGTATATTGATATGTAACTTAATTGTTAATTTAAATTATGTTGGCTGTTTCTTTTCTTTTTCTTTCTTTTTTCCCCAAAGGTCAATGTTGGCTATTTCTAATGTTAGGAAAAAATAGTAATATATATTTTAGTAAAACTATCAGATGATCAAACTCAAATTAAGAAATACACACTTGGGGCTGGAGAGATGGCTCAGTGGTTAAGAGCACTGACTACTCTTCCAGAAAACCTGGGTTAAACCTGGGTTCAAGTCCCAGCACCCACATACATGGGAGCTCACAACTGTCTGTAACTCAAGATCTGACATCCTCACACAGTCATACATGCCCCAAAATACCAATGCAAATAAAATAAAAATAAATAAATTATATTTTTAAAAAAGAAATACACATTTAAAAAATAATAAATGTAGCCAGATGTTGTGGCATGTGTCTTTAATTGTAATACTGGAGAAGAAGAGACAGGAAAATAGCTGCAAATTCAAGGACAGCCTGGGCTATATAGTGATGCCCTGTCAGCAAAACTAAGAGAGAAGGAGGGAGGGAGGGAGGGAGGGAGGGAGGGAGGGAGGGAGGGAGGAAATGCCATGTAATTGAGTTATCAGAGTAGTCATGGGATACATTATTCTGAATAATTATTGGTTTGCTTACTAGAGTACTGACTGTTCATACCTTCCCAACACAAGGAATAGGACCTCATGGTTCTGTAGCAGGTGGTGATTTGTGTGGGATACCTACTTCCTGGAGTGACGTCAGAAGTAGTAGATAGCTGTTATTATTTGAACAACACTGGTCTCATGTTTCAGTTACTAATACTTTCTGCTTAGAAATCAATTCCTAGTTGTATTCAGTATTGGTACCTTCCATATCTTTCCTATCTGTGCCTGCATTTTGGTGCCTTGCCATATCTTTCCTATCTGTGTCTGAAAGAAAGTAGTCAATACTAAGAAATAGTGCCTTTAAAAAGGTTTACTCCTCCTGAAGTGGTATCAAATAGCACCTTTAAAAGATTTACTTCTTCTGAGTTACTGTGAACTAATGCCTGTAAGGTGCTCAGTGGTTGAAAGCATTTGTTGCTCTTTCAAGAGCAGATTTGATTCCTAGCATCCACGTCGGGGGACACAAACCACCAACACTCATACACATAAAATACATTTTAAAAGAAATAGAGCTTTTAAATGAAAGGATTACTGCTCCCGATGAGTTCGTTTTCTGTTTTTAATTTCGAAAGTTAACAGTTAGGTTTGTCATAGTTAGTTGACAAGGATATCTAAGAAGGTTCCCCTTCTTCCCTGGTTGAATTATTTTATCAAACCTAATTGCTGTTTGGTAAAACATCAGGTGAATCTTAGAGGCGGTAGGTGGGCCTCTGTCCACTGGTTTTGGTGTTTAAGACAGTTGTGCTTGTAGCTCAGATGTGGAGCTGAAATCACCAGATTTTGTTGCTTATATATTTAAGCAGTATTGTTGTTTAGATATTAATGAAAATACCTGGCAGTTTGATTATGATAGAAACATGCTGAATTATGAAACCTGGAGGAGAGCTAGTATATTATAAATTGGGAGAACAAATGTTCTGCTGATGGGCGGAAACTAAAGGGAATGACCAACCACCTGAAGCAGCAAGCAATTGAAATGATAGCACCTGTACTCAATATTGACTAAAAGACAATAAATTGCATTTAAAATGCTACATTTGATATTTGATATGTCATTTTTAACATGGGCCAAATTGGATTGTACTCTTCCAAATGTAATGACTTTGTAGCTGATAACCAGGTATTATTTTTAATGTACAGTTAGAGTAATTAAGCTTGATAACATTGATTCATCATTAGCTTTTAGGTAATTGCTTATATCATAGTAGTAAAAATAATAATTATGACTAGGTAAGTTCTCTTTAGTGAGCATATACAAAGTAAATAAAGGAAGCATACTAACTGCATAGAAAGCAGCTGTCCAAAACCAGGGAATAGCATTCCAAACATTAATTTCAAAAGATAAACAAAATATAGTAGTAGATGACAGTAGTACATAATTAATACTGAAGTTCCCCATTTCTATGTAGAAAATATCCAATCTGAGGAACTTAATGATACATTTATTATTATACCTGCTTTTACTGGGATATAAGAATAGAACATGCCTACTTTACATAGTTTGAAGTCTTATTTAAGCTTGAACTAGAAGCTACCTCATCATTCATTATAGATGAAGAATCTCAAAGCAAGAAATAAATAAAATAAATGCTTTTATAAAGACTATGATGAATATTTGAAGATTCTCGTCTGTACTGTTTTCACTCCGGCAGGCAACTTTAGCAAGTATCGATGCTGAGCTTCAGAAACTGAAGGAAATGACCAACCATCAGAAGAAACGAGCAGCCGAAATGATGGCATCATTGCTAAAAGACCTCGCAGAAATAGGAATTGCTGTAGGAAATAATGATGTGAAGGTAATAGGGTTATTGAATATTACATATAATTTTCTGTGTACAGCTCACCCTTTGGCTTACTAGTTTATTGTGTGTGTGCATTATTGTGCAGTGCAGATGCACATGTTTTCAGGTATGTGTGAAGGTCAGGGATGAATCTTGGGTGTTGTTCCTGAGCACCCATTCACTTTGGGATTTTCTTTTTCTTTGCGCCTTACCTTGTGTTTTTGAAGTAAGTCTCCCAGTGGAATCTGGGGCTTCCCACGGGGACTCTCCTCTACCTTCCTCCCAAGCATTGAATACAGTTACATTCCCACTACACCTGGCTGTGTTTTGTTTTGAATTTTGGTATTTTTAATGTAGGTTTAAAAAAAAATCCTCAGACTTTTGTGTCTTACTAACTACACTATATTCTCAGTCCTGCTATTTGTTTTTTTTACAAAGTTCTTTTCATACCTATTATCCTCATAACCATGTATGGCAGGTGGTATTAACTACACTTTTAGATTATTTTATTTTTTTAATTTGTGTGTGTATACCATGTGTGTGCATGTGTCTCGAGTGCAGAAGAGGGTCTGGGATCTCTTGGAGTTGGAGTTAATAGGCTGTTGTGGTGCCCCAATTGGGTGCTGGCAACCCAGTTCAGCTCCTCTGGAAGAGCAGCAAGTGCTCTTAACACTGAGACATCTCTCCAGCCCCTTAATTCTGATTTCAGTAGATGAGAAAAGAGGGGGTAACAGGCACAGAAACAGTATTCACTAAGCAACCTCATTGGGCCATGTTGGATTCTTTCCTCAAATGTGTAAAGGTTTTCACTTCAAAATCACCTCACTGGGCTGGTGATGTGGCTTAGTGAGTAAAGGCGCTTACCACATAATCCTGATAACCTGAATTTGATCCCTGGAGCCCATGGTGGAAGGAGAGAACTGACTTCATGTACTTTATCACATGCACATTGGCATTTAAGCACATCATACATGTGCATGTTGATATTGATGGTAAAGTCTTTAAACGTCTTTATTTATTTGTGTATGTATTTGATTAGAACAGTAGTAAATGAGCTTGGAGAGAAAGCTCATAAATGAATTGACCTATTGTCACTTCATACTTTTTTGAAAATAATATGTGTATTTGTGAATGTGTATGGAGGTCAGAGATCAACATCAGGTGTCTTCCTTATTCACTCCCCTTCGTTATTGGGACTGGGTCTTTCACTGAACCTGGAGCTCAGTTAGCTAGCTTCCTGCCATAGAGATCCTCTGCTCCTGAGTGCTGGGAATTCACAGTGACCACTGTGACTGCTGAGCTTTTACCTGCGTTCTGCAGCTCAAAACCTCAGTCCTCAATCTTGACAGCAAGCATTTGACCTGTGGGGCCATCTACCTGCTCATACACATATGTTTTGGAACAAGGGTCTCATTGACTGCCTAGACTGGCTGGCCAACAAGCCTAATTTGGGAAAATAGACAATGAACAATTTCAGCTTTAACTTATTCTTTCCTTTTTTTTTTTTGTTTTTGTTTTTTTTTTGTTTTTGTTCTTGTTTTTTGTATTTTTTGTTTGTTCTTTAAAGGGGGTGGTGTTTGTGGTGTTTTATTTTGAGACAGGTTCTCAGTTGGTTCAGTTTGTAAAGCAGGCTGTTCTTGAACTTACAGAGATCTGACTGCCTCAGCCTCCCAAGTACTGGGATGTTTGCTACCACTCGGCTCTAGCTTTAACTTACTACCTCATGTTTTTCTCCCAGCAACCGGAGGGCACTGGTATGATAGACGAAGAGTTCACTGTTGCAAGGCTCTACATTAGCAAAATGAAATCGGAAGTAAAAACCATGGTGAAACGCTGCAAACAGCTAGAAAGCACACAGACTGAGAGCAACAAAAAAATGGAAGAAAATGAGAAGGAGTTAGCAGCATGCCAGCTCCGCATCTCCCAAGTATGTGCTACAGAATGGTTTTCAAGTTCCTAAAAAGTTACATGTGTAATTTTATTATAAAGGTTTTCACAAGCTTCTGTGTTTTTCAGTAACAAAAGACCTAGTTTTCTTAGTGTAGCTGTTTTTTAGTGTAGTTGAATGATTTAACATGAACATCCTAAGTATGGAAATTACCTAGAAATATGTGACTGACAAAATGGATGAGCAGAACTGCAGGGCCCAGTGTTCTGTCTTTCCTGATACATAATGGTAGGTCCTACCCTGGAACTGTTCAGGGAGGGTCAGGAATAGCAGTGTCTCAGGTTTCAGGTGGTACATTTTAACAGCACAATGTATGTTCGGTATTTTTTCCCCAAAAGCACGAAGCCAAAATCAAGTCACTGACCGAATACCTTCAAAATGTAGAGCAGAAGAAGAGACAGCTAGAGGAGTCTGTCGACTCTCTTGGGGAGGAACTGGTCCAACTTCGAGCACAAGGTACTGGCTTTCAATTGCTGTGTCCATATTCTTACTCTAATGTAAATTGATGTACACATATTCCCACTGAAAGAAAATAGATAATTTGGAATAGTAAATAAATTATCTACTTCAATGTGACTTTTTTAAAATTAAGGAGTATCTGGCCTCCAGACACATACACACACAGATAAACACATCCATATGAACATATGTGGCCGAAACATACATGTTTTGAAAAAGAAAAATTGTATTGAGTATAAATAGCAATTCAAGGGATTTCCCACAGAGTTCTTGTATGCGTGGGAGGGAGTAGGTGTGTATATGCAAATTTTAACATGCGCTGGGCAGTGGTGGTGCCCGCCTTTAATCCCAGTACTCGGGAGGCAGAGGCAGGCGGATCTTTGTGAATTCGAGGCCAGCCTGGTCTACAGAGTGAGATCCAGGAAAGGCGCAAAGCTACACAGAGAAACCCTGTCTCGAAAAACCAAAAAAAGAAAAAAGAAAATTCTAACATGCAACACTTAGAAACTATTTCATTTCCCTTTTGTGATATCCATACATTTTTGGCAATGAAGTATCCTAGTGTTATTGAACGTGGAGAATTTGGCCAAGTTCTTATAGAACATGCTTGCTTTACAGTTTCTATTAGGAATCTCAGGCTCACTTTGGTCCTCTTTTTTTCCTTTCTCTCTCTCTCTCTCACCCAAACAGAGAAAGTCCATGAAATGGAAAAAGAGCACTTAAACAAGGTTCAGACTGCAAATGAAGTGAAGGCAAGTGTGATGCTGTAGCGGGTCCTAAGGTTTTTAATCCACCACTGCTATTGACTTAGTCTAACTTTAATATCTTTCTCCTTCCGAACTCATTTAGCAAGCTGTTGAACAGCAGATCCAGAGTCACAGAGAAACTCACCAAAAACAAATCAGTAGTTTGAGAGATGAAGTTGAAGCAAAGGAAAAACTAATCACCGATCTCCAAGAGTAAGTGTTGCACTGGCCGCCTCTGCGTTGCCCAGTGCTAATTCAGAAGGTTGACTGTTCAGACAGGAGGAGCTCATTGGGTACTAACGGACAGACACAGTCTCACTAGAAACCTGCTGTTTTCAGCAAAATTAGATTTATTTTCACATTTTTTAGTAACACTTCCCAAGTTTCAGATCAGTTTTGAAAATATTTTTTAGACTGTTTGATCTGAATATGTTCTAAAAGAGAGGAAAGGGAACAAGGGGCCCAGCTTGAACTCATTTGTGGAGAGATAGTTACTAGCTTCTAAGAGGTTTGAGAAGGGCATCCTAGAAAACTATGGAGATGTTTCTTTGTTTTTAAATAGTCATTGTCTTCTATCTAGAAGCCATTTCTTCTCTTCCCATGTTTCCTAGCTTCACATACATAGACTAAACAATAGAGAAGTCTGTGATAATTGGAGTAAAAAACCGAAAGGAAGGAACAGAATAGTGATGACAGCGTTCTGGGAGGTGGCTCTTGATTCTAACACCTGATGAGAGTGAAGATAAAAGTTAGGGGAGCAGAAAACAGTGATCTCAGATGGTCAAGTGATGGAAAGGTCCAGGCCCTCCCTTTCCTGCCCTTAGAGAACGGAGCAGTGAGGTCCTGGCCAATTGGCAAAGGAGATAGAGCATTTTAGAGTTCAAGCCCAGTGTAGTGGCACACATCTGTAATCCTAGGCTGATGCAGGAAGGTTTCAAGTTCCTGGACAGGAATGTGTAATTTCAAAAAGCAAAGCCCCCAAAGGTTCAATTTTGATGCTGACATTCAGACACCTTTGAGGTTGAGTCTTGTATTCTATTCTTCCATCAGCCAAAACCAGAAGATGGTGTTGGAGCAGGAACGCCTAAGAGTGGAGCACGAGAGGCTGAAAGCTACGGACCAGGAGAAGAGCCGGAAGCTGCACGAGCTCACGTGAGTGTCACCTGACTAAAGCCTAGAGTACAAGGTACTGCAGGCACTCCCAGGGCATGGCTGCCTTCTGCCTTGCTTCATTTGTGACACGTACTTGTTCTGTAGTGAAAGCAAGTTCTCACATAGACTGTAGTTCTGGGCTGGAGAGATGGCTCAGAGATTAAGAGCACTGCTTGCTCTTCCAAAGGTCCCGAGTTCAATTCCCAGCAACCACATGGCCCATGGGGATATGTGCAGACAGAACACTGTACATAATAAATAAATAAATCTTTAAAAAGGGCTGGAGAGATGGCTCAGAGGTTAAGAGCACTGACTGCTCTTTCAGAGGTCCTGAGTTCAAGTCCCAGCAACCACATGGTGGTTCACAACCATCTGTAATGAGATCTGGTGTCCTCTTCTGGTGTGCAGACATACATACAAACAGAATACTGTATATATAATAAATAAACAAATCTTTACAAAGAAAGAAAAAGGAAGGAAGGAAGAAAGAAAGAAAGAAAAAGAAAGAAAGAAAGAAAGAAAGAAAGAAAGAAAGAAAGAAAGAAAGAAAGAAAGAAAGAAAGAAAGAAAGAAAGGGGAATAAAAATAAATAAATAAATCTTAAAAAAAAAAAGACTATAGTCCTGTTTCTCAGACTGCCTGTTCTTTTCTTAGTGTCTACATTACTTCAGAATCTATCATTAAAAAAAAATCCTAAAATCTGATAATAATAATAATTTAGAAAATTGTAGAATATATTTCTAATACATTTTGTCAAATTTGATTTTTCATAAAAAGGACATTGTTTTGGCTTTTTTAAAAAAGTTTTTTTTTTGAGTTTTTTAGTTGTTGTTGTTGGTTTGTTTGTTTGGTTTGGTTTTTTGTTTGTTTTTTCTGTCTCTCTTAATGTGTATGGAGTGGCCTGCCCAGATTTATGCATGCTCACCATGTGCATGCCTGGCGCCCACAGAAGTCAGAAGAGAGGAACAGATCCCCTAGAACTGGAGCCACAGACTGTCTCAGTTAACGTGGTTGCCGGGAATCAAATGGGTCCTCTGTCAGAGTGACAAGAGCTTCAACTGCCAAGTCACCTTTCCAGCCTCTGACTTAAGGTTTTGAACAGAGAGTTTTCACCATACTTTTCCTCATTCACTATGAGTTACTTTTTCCCCAGAGTCTGAGTAGGTAGATAACTCATGATAATAGTCTTCCACAGGCTTCCATAGTCTTAAGAAATGATTTGCAAATGAACTATGATGGTTAGGATAGTTAAACTGTAAGACTAGTTCAGCAAGAATGGCATAAAGGTTCTGCTGAGGGCTGGGAATGTTGTCCAGTGGGTGGGGAATGTGCCAGGCATGCACAAAGCCCTGGGTTTAAGTCCCAGCACCACAGCACAGCGGGTTCTGCTAAATTGCAGCTGCAGTTTTGTGTAATATGAAGTATTTCAGTTTCAGACAAATTTTTCCACTGAATGAGTGTTATTTTGGATAAATTAACAGTATACTATATGTAGCATGTTTTAGAATAAAAATTTAAGCCATCCCTTATATGAACTCTGCCACATACTGTTTGATCTCTTCCATTGCTATATGAGGGCTGTTTCTCCCTAATCAATTGTATATTGAAAAAAAGACTGAAATATATACATACAGATTTCTTTGAAAGATACAGCACAGCTAGGCTGTGGTGGAGCACGCCTTTAATCCCAGCACTCAGGAGACAGAGTCAGGCGGATCTCTGTGAGTTCAAGCCAGCCTGGTCTACAGGACAGCTAGAGCTGTTACACAGAGAAACCTTGTCTGAAAAAAAACTAAAAAAGAAAAAGAAAGATACAGCGTGGGCAAACACAAACTGTTGTTGAAATATGAGCATCTTTCTATTTGAGTTTAATAAATTTTGATTTAATTTTTGCTAGATAAAACTGATTTATAGAGTCAAAGCTGAAAACATGTACCTGTGTTGCTTCAATTTAGGGTTATGCAAGACAGACGAGAGCAAGCAAGGCAAGACTTGAAGGGTTTGGAGGAGACCGTGGTAAGAAAATGTGAAAATCAATAGGACTGGGGAGTGTGTTTGGATTTTTCTGCTGTAGTTACTGTGAATGTAAGACTGGTGTCTTTATTCTTAATTCAAGGCAAAAGAACTTCAGACTTTGCACAACCTGCGGAAGCTCTTTGTTCAGGACCTGGCTACCCGGGTGAAAAAGGTGACCTCATAGTGCGAGGGCTGCCTGAGGAGTGCTTGCGGTGGGGGGCTTTTATTAAGTGTGTGTACGTGGGCGTGCTTCGTGCGTCTCGCAGCATCCGTGTTCGTGTGGAGAAAGCCCGGTGTTTGATCTGCACACTCTGCTTTTGTCACCCTCCTCTCAGAGTGCCGAGGTTGACTCTGACGACACTGGTGGCAGTGCTGCCCAGAAGCAGAAGATCTCCTTCCTGGAGAACAACCTGGAGCAGCTGACCAAAGTGCACAAGCAGGTAACAGAGCGCGTCCTGTGGCAGCATTCCAGACCATAACTGGGGGAGTAGGAAGCATGTTAACCCTCAGAGCCCTGAACCGTTAGCATTTGGTTCATTGCTCAGTGGTTCATTGAGCAGTTATACAGAGACCAGGAACTTGCTGGGAAGTTCACATTTTCACTTGTTACTTTCTCAGCCTGAGTCTCATTATGTAACTCAACAATCTTCCTGCCTCTGTTTCCCAAATGTTGTGGTTATAGGTATGAACTACATGTTTTTACTAACCCTGTTATTATACAAATCCTATGAAAAGTATGAAATACCCTTGTTTCCTCTGTAGGAGTTCAAGGTTGAAATTTCTTGTAAATTTATTGGAAAGGCTATATTTTATAGTTAAAGCGTGGTCTTTTTCTTTGTTGATCTTTCTGAAATACATAATGTAACATAAGGAGCAATTCATATTTTTTACAGGCATGTGTATGTTTGTTTTGCCAATTTTTAAAAATACAACTTTGTTACTACAAACTCAGTGATTGCACCACTATAAAGTTAAAAGACTTTTTATTAGTGTATTTACTTGGGCTTTTCATATGCCTAAAGAGCAAGCTGGAGACTAAGCTCAGTTAGTAGTGTTTGCCTAAGATGCACGAAATCCTGGGTTCAATACCCAGCACCCCCATAAACTGGATGTGGCTGTGCTTACCTGTAATCCCAACTGGGGCATGGAGGCCAGAGGATCAAGGTCATCCTTCGCTACATGAATAGGAGGCCATGTGGGATACGTGGAACTCTGTCTCAAAAACCTACCCAAAGGGATGTTTGCTTTACCAGCTGAGTTGTACTACTGAAGGAAGTAACTGCACTAGCACTGTGGTCTACTTTATTGTCTGCCTAGGTACAGAAAGATTACAGTCAATCAGCCCCATAAAAAAATGAAAAAATAATTAAATGAACAGGGCTGGGATGTTAGCGCCCAGCATGCAGGACACCCTGGGTTCTGTCCTCAGCACCACAGAAAACCTAGTGTGGTGATGATGCCTCTAATCCCAGCACTCAGTAGAGTCAGGATCCGAAGTTTAAGCTCATCTCCACAGGGTGAGTTTGAGGCTATTCTAGGTTATTGTCTCAAAACAAATAACTAAACAGTGTGTGCTTTGTGAGATACATGTCTAGTGTGTGTTTTCACATGATGCTGCCTAAATGGAAAAGCTCAATAGAAAATGTAGTTTTATTTACTTTTCTAAATTGCAGTTATGAAATGCTCATTTTCTTAAATCATCTTGTTAAGGCTGTCCATATTTTCTTTGTATACCTTTAGTTAGTACGTGATAATGCAGATCTTCGCTGCGAACTTCCTAAGTTAGAAAAGCGACTTAGAGCTACTGCTGAGAGAGTAAAAGCTTTGGAGTCAGCCCTGAAAGAAGCCAAAGAAAATGCATCTCGTGACCGCAAACGCTATCAGCAAGAAGTAGATCGGATAAAGGAAGCAGTCCGGTCAAAGAATATGGCCAGAAGGGGGCACTCTGCACAGATTGGTTAGTAGAATATACAAAAAACAAAATCAAACTTTGACATGATGCCCAAGTAGCTTGTCCTTCAACTTGAAAGCATTTTCTCCTTTATCATGCTTTGTCAGGACAGTATTTCCTTTCTTTATTTTCTAAACTACTAAAAAGTGACAGTGTTGGGAAGGAAGATAGAAACCAAGAGATAGCCACACTCACTGGATACCTTATTAAATGACTTGTCTAGGTAAACACCAGGAAAGTAGAAGAGAATTTCTAGAAAGGAGAGACAGCAGCCATACTTAGTTATTCATGTATTAGAATGATTATTGGTGTAGAAAAAGAGATTGTAACAGCATGCAGATGAAAACACTTCCTGTGCGAGCCTGATGGTTTGAGTTTGATCCCTAAATCCCATAGGTATAAGAGAATTGACTTCTGAAAATTACCCATCTGAGAGTTCTAGGCCAGCCTAGTCCACATAGAGAGTTCCAGGACAACTAGAGCTATATGGAGAAAACCTACTTCAAAAATGAACAAGTAGTCGATAAATATTTTGAAAGATTGTTAGAGACAAGAGATTATATTGATAATTTCTGAAGAATGGGAAATAACCAAGAAAAAGAGATCAAGAAACAAAAATACAAAAAGAAATTAATACATGGAAATACTGGGGAATGGGTAGAAACCTAAGTAATCACTGCAGTCACTGTTAAACCATGTTCTAACTCCATTGTCTGTCACACAGCAAAACCCATCCGTCCTGGACAGCATCCAGCAGCCTCTCCAACTCACCCTGCTGCAGTTCGTGGAGGAGGCACAGTTGTTCAGAACAACCAGCCAGTGGCGCTTCGAGGTGGCGGAGGCAAGCAGGCGTAATCCTTGACACATCGCAGGTGTGGGTTCGGGCCTGGCTTTTGAGTTGTCACTATTTGTGGAAGTGCTGAGCTACAGGCTTAGGATTAGTTTCACATTAGGATCAGAATTTTTTTTTTTTAAATGTGTGTGGTTTTATGAAAGTAACTTGACATGATTTCTTATGTCTGTTTCATGATTCAGATACTCTGTATTTTCAGTTTTATGTTGTTTTTAAACTCTCGTTGGATCATTTAAAATAGTTATTTGTATCCTACCTAATGGTTATGCCCTGGTTTATAATATTGCCTTAACTAGAAATTTAATAAAGCACATTAATTTTGTTTCAAAATTGAAACTTATATAAATGAAATGTGAAATGTGAAGTGTCTTTTATACTATCGCATCCTTTAGATTACTATCTGAAGATGCCCCAAACTGGAATTCCAAGGAGTAAACGTTATTTAAGGCTTTTTTTTGGTTTTGTTTTTTTGTTTTTTGAGACAGGGTTTCTCTGTGTAGCTTTGCGCCTTTTCCTGGAACTCACTTGGTAGCCCAGGCTGGCCTCGAACTCACAGAGATCCTCCTGGCTCTGCCTCCCAAGTGCTAGGATTAAAGGCATGCACCACCACCGCCCGGCATGTATGTCTGTGTACCACATGCATGCAGTGCCCTTTTGGGTCAGAAAGGTGGTTGGATCTCTGGGACTGGAGTTATAGGCAGTGAGCTGCCATGTTGGTGCTGGAAATTGAATCCTAATCCTCTGGTAGAGGGTACTGCTCTTAAGCACTGAGTTATCCGGCCCCTGTGAGTTGATTTTTCTAATGGGTTTCTGAGTTTTCCTTCTTTTCTTTCTTTTTCTTTTTTCTTTTCTTCCTTACTTATTTGATGTATATGTGTCTTCATGTTGTGTGTAGAAATTAGAGGACAACTTGGAGATTCTGTTCTCCTCCCACCATGTAGGTCCCAGGGATCAAATTCAGGCTTGTCATCTGTTCCTGGCAGGAAGATGTCATTTGAGGGCTTTCTTTGTATATATATATAGAGAGAGAGAGTGTGTGTGTGTGTGTGTGTGTGTGTGTGTGTGTGTGTGTGTGTGTGTGTGTGTGTGAGTAGTAGTAGTAGTAGTAGTAGTAGTAGTTGAGGAGATGTCATTTGAGGACTTTCTTTGTATAGAGAGTGTGTGTGTGTGTGTGTGTGTGTGTGTGTGTGTGTGTGTGTGTGTGTAGTAGTAGTAGTAGTAGTAATAGTAGTAGTAGTTGAGGACTTTTCTTTATATACTATAACTTTGAAATTTAAGGTTCTGGAAATAACATACTGCACGTGTTCTTCATGTGGTACTTGATAGCTTTCTTTCTAATTTAGTGATAACCTCAAACTTTGTTCTCTATCACATTCATTAATAAATAGCTACCTAATAGTTTATGACACATTGCCATAAGTCTGACTTTTAGCTACAGAAGTCCCACAGTAAATGCTGAAATTTTGCTGGGTGTGGTGGCACACTCCTTTAATCCCAGCACTCTGGAGGCAGAGGTAGGTGGATCTCTGTGGGTTAGTCCAGCCTGGTCTACAAAGTGTTCCAAGACAGCCATGACTGTTAAACAAAGAAACCCTGTCTTGAAAAAAACTACACAGACAAAAGCTGAAAACTTAAAATACTAGATAATTATGAGATGGTAAACTCTTACTGCTTCTGAGAAATGCTAAAGCTGGTTTATTTTGGTTTTGTTTGACACTTTGCATTTTACTGTCTCTAACTTTTGAATAGAGATTAAAGCAGCAGTATCTAGTGTAAGATTTTAGTGAGAGATAAAAAGTGTGGGGTTTAGAAGTGTCAGTCTGGCAGCAGTCAGCCTGTTGCATTCGTGAACTTGAGCTAGTAACTTTTTTTTAAAGTTAATTCTTCCTGGGCTGGGCAGATGGCTCGCTCTTCCAGCTCAATGTCTGCCATAGAAGCGTGAGGACTTGAATTTGGCTTGGCACCCATGTAAAGGGTAGACAAGGAAGTGCACATCCGTAAACCCTGCTTGGAGGAGGGGAAATCCCCAGAGTTCACTGGGCAGCCAGCTAGTAAACCAGAGTTCTGGGTTCAGTAAAATGTCCTGTGTCTAAGAAATATATCGGTGAAGCAAATTACCCCTCTGGCCTCTACAAACACGACAGACAACACACACATGAAAAGTTAACTCATTCTCCTTTTTAATCCCTTTGAAATTCACTATAAAAGTAAGTTATGGATTCATGAAAAATAAGTGTGTTTTTTTTTTTTGCGCAGCTGTAATAACAATCACATCTAACAAAATTAATATGTGTAATATTATCTAATATCCAAATTGAGATTTCTCTTGTGCCTCTCTCTTGGGGTGCTGAGGACTTAACCCAGGACTTTGTACCTGCTAGTCAAGGGCTGTGCCATTGAGCTATACCCCTCAGCCCTTCTATTTCTTGTTAATATCCTGTAAAGCTATTCTAAACCAGGGCATGATGTAGGACTTTTTATTTTTTCCCTAAATTTTCTTTTAATCTAGAATATATCTATCCCCTTTTAGTGAGAGTGATTTACTCAAGATACCCCTTACCATGAATGTATGCTACCTTCTGGATGTGTTTAATTATGTGTGTTTATTCCTTTATTTACTATATGTGACTAATGGTTATTCCTTTATTCATTATATATGAATGTAGATTGACTGATACAGCGTAAGCTTTTTGTTTGTTTTCTTTTTTTTGAGCCAGGGTCTCACTTGTATGTTTTGGCTTGCCTAGACTTGCTGTGTAGACCAGACTGGCCTTGAATTTACAGAGATCCATTCGCCTTTGTCTCCCAGGTGTTGGGATTAAAGTTGTGTGCCACCATGCCCATAATGTAAGCATCCCCACCTCCACCCCCCAACCCCCAACCCCCCCACCCCTGAGACAGGGTTTCTCTGTGTAACAGCCCTGGCTGTCTTGGAACTCACTTTGTAGACCAGGCTGGCCTTGAACTCACAGATTGCCTACCTCTGCCTCCTGAGTGCTGGGATTACAGGCGCCCAGGTGGTAACGTAAGCATTTTTGATTGAGCTATGCTATAGTGACACAGAAGATAGCGTAATGTTCCTACACTGAGAGGTGCCCTCCACACTCCATGTCCTGTCTGCCCACTTTGGACTAATAACTGACTTCAACCCTCATTTATTAATAAGATGGCAACAGTTCTTGAGGATTATCTGAGTTAAGGTGTCATCATGTAGCAGCAAGCTTTCATGACAGAGAAGCTGCCCCTTCTGCCTTCCTAGAGCAGGGAGTTTTAGAGCTGACGTTTCTATCTTCAGAGCTGTTTTCATGTTAAAGTTCATGTGTAAGCCTTGAACTCATTTCATTCGCACAGAGTAGACCATGATCTGTTAAGTGTGTACAGCTACTTGTGTAACGCTGGCAGTTCAGCACATAGGGAGAAAGCCGGCTCAGCTGGGGGGCTGCTCGGGAGCTGAAAATGGATTATGAAGTATAATTGCTGATAGGTTTGTTGATTGCTGTATCAAAGGATGGTCATTTTTTATTTAATATTTTTTGGTTGGTTTTGGTTTTGGTTCTTTGAGACGAGGTTTCTCTGTGTAACAGCTCTGGCTGTCCTGGAACTCAGTTTGTAGTCCAGGCTGTCTTCGAAATCACAGAGATCGACTTGCCTCTGCCTTCCAAATACTGGGGTTAAAGGTGTGTGCCACCACCGCCTGGCTTATTTTTATTAATATTTTTTAATTGTGTGTATATGTGTAGTGCCCACAGAAGCCAGCGATATCAGCCCCTCTGGAATTGGAATTATAGGTGACTATGGACCACCCAGTGGGTGCTGGGATCTGAACTAAGGCCCTCTGCAAGAGCAGCATCCCTCAAGCCTTTTAATTTCTTATTCCAGTGTATCTTAAACTGTGATAGATAACTAATGAACTGTTGTTGAAAAGTTAAATATCCTGAAGATAATTTTTTTTATTTTTGAGAAAAACATTTCAAAATATGGATACATTTAGGGCAGTGGTAATAGTTTGTAATAGTGTTAGTATGTTTTGTTTCCAGTTTTTCATAACCAGTCTTCTGTCACATAGCACTGTGAACAGGATTTTACTAAATGCAGGCACTTGAGGATAATTGTGTATTTGGGGGGGGTATGTCTGCAGGCCCCCACGTACCACAGCATGTTTGTGGAAGTCAGAGGTCAACACTAGGTGTCATTCATTGTCCTCGACCTTGTTTGAGACAGACTCTACTCTGCACATTCCAGTCTAACTGTCCCGACAGCATCCAGACATTCTCACGTCTCCTACGATACACAGGCATGCACTCCTGTACCTTGCTTCACGTGGGTTCTGGGGATCCAAACTCAAGTGAGCACTTTTACCCAATGAGGCATCTCCCCAGCACTTCCTTATGTTTATTTAAGCCACATATATTTGTAACTAACTGCTGCTAATTAGTGGTTCTTTGATTTAAGAATGTCATGTTTAAAAGATTGACAAGCCTGCTTTCCCCACTTCTCCATGCTCCCCATGCCCCGCCTCCAACTCATGGTTAAGCCTTCCTCCTAAAAATCCCAAATACTAGGATTACACGATTGAGCCACCATGCCCAGCTCTATTTCTTTATTAAAATTAGTCATATATCAGCCCACCTATGGCTTTATTACTAGGGATGAAAAGAAATGATGGGCTGACCTTGTATGTATTGTCCTGCTCATAAATGATCAAGTTAAAAGATAAGTAAAAGGGGCTGGAGAGACGGCTCAGCGGTTAAGAACATCTGGCTGCTCTTCCAGAGGTCCTGAGTTCAATTCTCAGCACCCACATGGTGGCTCACAACCATCTGTAATGAGATCTGGTGCCCTCTTCTGGTCTTCAGGCATACATACAGACAGAACACTGTATACATAATAAAAAATTAAATATTTAAAAAAAAAATAAGTAAAAGAAAGAAATCGGGCTGGAGAGATACATATTGATTAGGAGCGCTTGCTGCTCTTGCATAGGACCTGAATTCCTTTCCCATTACCCACATACCTAATTCCAGTTCCAGGGGCTCCCTCATCTGAACTTCATGGGTACCAGTCAGTCATGTGGTGCCCATACAGGCAAGACACTTACGCACATAATTCTAATTGAAAAGTATTTTTAAAAGAAATTAAGTCATTCCTGTTTTCATCCTTCATTATTATCTCAAACATGAGTTTTATTAAAACTAAAATTTTCTCTGCTTTCTCCCATTTCAGGTGTTGAAAAGTAATTGAAGTTTGAAGAGGACATAAAATCAAAACAGTCTTTCAATAACTCTAACCTCTACCCCCTTGGGATCGTAGACATTTGATTTTTTACTGTGTAAATTATTCCTAACCTGTACAGCTGTTTCCTATCTACTCTTGTAAACTCTGCTGCTTCCCAACACTAGAGTGCAATGTTGATGTCCTAGAAGGGAATGACAGTTACAGCTGCGGCCTATTTATTACGGTTTGTCTTTGTGTCTGCACTGTGCCGAGTAACTCCATGACAGGACTGTGTTCCTTTCCATGCCTTTCTGTGTCTTGAATCTTGTTTACATTACCTAGCTGCTATTGCTGTTGGTTTCTTTTCCTACTAAATGTCTTCTTTTTTTTTTTTAAAGGAAATATGGAATATTTAGATTAAATGTCTTAAATTTTACCACTTACAAGACTACATGCCACAAAATATATCAAATCAGTGAGTACTGTATTTCAGAAATCCTTTGAGCAGGGTATGGTGGCACACATGTTTAATCCCAGGCAGAGGCAGGTGGATATCAGCCAGTTTGAGGCTAGCCTGATCTATCTATTACGTTCCAGGAGAGACCCTGTCTCAAAAAACAAAGACAAAAACATTAATAAATTTAAAAATAAATATCCCTTGAAATGAAATCAGAGTCTCTGGAGTCTCTGAAGCTGGCCTCTGAAAACATTGAACACTGAGACCTGTGATTGTCTAGCCAGGAGTTCAAGACTGAGCAGGCTGCTTGACTGTTAGCTCATGAAATTCCTGTTGCATATTACTTTAAATAGAAGTATTTTACATGTCAAAAACAAGTCTCATCTTAAGGATGAGTGTGGAAATGACTATGTATTTCTACTCCTGCACTCAACATAGCTTAATGGGACAGCAGTGCCCTGCTTCATTCTGTTAGACCTGCCTGCTAGAGCAAGAATTGACAGATGCTAATGTCATCTTTAATATTAGGAAATATTATGGATTAAGACATTATAGAATTAAACAATTGTAAATTGTTAAATAATTGCATTGACTGTTATAAATTCATAGCCTTTGAAAATTGAGAAAAATTGTGAATAGGACAGATAAACCATAAACTTAAAAATACATGGTTAATTCTGCTCTGAAATCTTGAAGGTGGTTTTCACCTGCTACACTGTCATACACTATAATTTGTTTGGTTAGAAATAATAAATTGTTTGCAAGTCACTAATAATCCTCAAAAAAGTTAGATTGTTGGCTATAGTGCATAATTTTGTAATTAAAACTGTGTGTACCTATTTTTGCCACTCATTTTTCAGATGATTAAATTCAAATCAGGTTTATTTTAAGGAACTATAAAAGTAACAGGGAAAGATTTCAACATCTGCTTCCTCAGTGCTGGGGTAACTGCAACCCTATTAGCAGAAATCCACAGGAAATGGGGTATCTGAGGTTATTCAGTTGATAGAGGAGCTTTGGAAGTTCTGTGTTAGAATCTGGCTGTCAGAATCTTTGGAAAAGTTTTATATACAGATATTTGTATTATTAAATTTGGAGCCATAGTCAGAAGACTCAGATCGTAATTGGCTTATTTTTCTATTTCCTTAACTATTGTAATTTCCACTTTTATAATAATTTTGATTTGAAAAATAAACTTATTTATTTTTTTAACAGTCAAAATCTTTGCTGTTGTAGTCTGCAGCCTTTAATGATTGTGTTGCTTTTATGATCGAAAGAAACACTCCACAAATTGAAGTGAAACCTTGAAGCAGCAAGGTGTGTGTGTAAGTCGTGGTTAAGTAAGGTGCACGGCTCCTCTGGTCATCACTGTCTCTGTGAAAGACATCTGACATCTGGCTGCATTCATAAGGACATTCTTTCCAAGTGAAAGTTTGCTGCTTTGGCAGTTTTCATAAAGGAAAAAAATCCTCTTTTGTCTGAATATAGTAGTTTTAAAATGTATCATGGGTATTGGTGCTGTGTAACACAATGAATTGTGACTAGCATGTTGTTAAGAAAACACATTGTTAGGTTTTTTTAAATTTTAATGTTTCTTTTCTATTTATAATTTCAAACTTTCATAAACTATACTAAGAATTTCATAAATTTCTTTTTAGTGAACTGAACTGCTCTTTTTTGCTATGATAGGTCATTAAATATAGCATTCACTTGAAATGGACTTTTTTTATCATCTAGAATATTGAAAATATTTTAATTTGCAGTGTCTTTTTTTGTGACTGGATATATTAATGTCCTTCTGAGTGGTATTGGTAATTGGTTCAGAAAAAGAAACTCGGTGAAATAAGAGTAGTATTTATTCATGGTGATCAATTAAATTATTTGCCTAACTTAAGGAAACTAACTACTATGCATAACTGAATTTATTTGCAACTCTCAGTTAGACTTGAGGTAACAGAAGAGAGTCTGAGTCTACCTGTGGAATATGCTGGTGTATTGTCAGTGCTTAGAGTTCCATTCACACAGAATTGGTTTGGGAAGACGCCATACAATTTTAAGTTAACCTGCATGCTGTAAATGAGTTTAAATAAAGGAAAATCTTTTTGAAATGTAATGGCATTTTTGAACTTTACTTAATGAATTATTAGCTTGATTTTATATAACTGAATGGCCTGCTCTGACAGAATAGCGGTGTGTGTGTATGTGTGTGTGTGTGTGTTTAATGTGTTGTTGCCTCTCGAACAACAGGCCAAAAATTAAGACCTAGAAATCATCAGCCTCATTTTTGTTATTTTAATGTTATTTTGCATCTTTCTACTCATTTGTGTATATTTTAGCAATGAGTGACTTCTACTAAATTCAGGTGGGATTGGCTTGTATTTTGGTTTGTATCTTAAAATTATTGTGGAAAGTTTTAATCATATATCAGCATATTATTTATGTATGAGTGCTTAGCTCTATCTGCATGTTCCTCTGCTCTCCAGAGGATGCCACTGATCCTATTATAGGTGGTTGTGAGCTACCATGTGGCTGCTGGGAATTGAACTCAGGACCTCTGGAAGAGCAGCCAGTGAGTGGTCTTAACCACTGAGCCATCTCTCTAGCCCTCGTCCATAGTTTTTTAAAGGTATTTTCATGATGCTGTTATTGTCTACTTTTTAAAAATAAAAATGCCCTAAAGCATATAGCAAAGGTAGATATGGTAGAGCATGCCTTTAATGTCAGACCCTGGAAGCAGAGGCAAGGTCAGCCTGGGCTGTATGCTTTGTCTTAAAAAGAACACAAGACACACCAGATATCATTATTACACCAAAATAGAAACATTATATATATATTTATTTATTTATTTTTTGGTTTTTCGAGACAGGGTTTCTCTTTGTAGCTTTGGAGCCTGTCCTGGAACTGGCTCTGTAGCCCAGGCTGGCCTCGAGTGCTGGGATTAAAGGCATGCGCCACCACCGTCCGGCAGAAATAATTTCTTAACCAGATTTTTAGTTTTTGTAGGAATTTTGTTTGCATCAAAATCCAGTTAAGGGCCACCCACATATTGCAGAATCCTCTTCTATTATTTTTCTCTTGAAATTAGTTTATGAAGACAGCCAATAGGCTGCCATAGTTTCCCAGATGTTGCTGATTACAATCCTTGAGTATTTAACATCACTCAGTTGTTTTCTGTACATTTGTTTTTACATCCATTGGGATTTAGGTACTTTGTTTCATTAGAAAACTTACCAGTAGTACTACTAGTATTACATCAAGTGATACATAATACCTTATAGTCTCTCTTATGAGTTAACAGGCATTTAATAATGCCATAGATGTTCAATAGGAGTTACTGAATGGCACCACTGTAATCCTATCATTCCTTTTGTTAGCTTCAGTAGAATAACTTGCCCTCTTCCTATTTGTTTACCCAAAGGTTAGTTTGCATAAGAAAGATGGAATAAATACTTGATTCTCTTCCCAGTCTCTCTTAAGTTTCAAAACATCTGTTGCTTCTCTTCATCATTAGTGATGAGCAGGTGGTTGCTCAGGTTCCTCTCTGTATATACACATGTGAATGTACATATGGAGGCATGAGGCAAACCTCAGCTTTCCTCCTCAGTTACTGTCTACCATTTTTGAGACAGGGTTCAAATTGAACTTGGAGCTCGTCAATTCAGCTAGACTAGCTAGCCAGCCATTTCCATCTCCCCAGTTGTCAAATACTGTAGGTGGAGTTTTCCTGTCCCACCAACCCACTTCCAAACTACCACACAGTCTTAATATTATAAATGCTCAGCCAAAAGCTGGGGCTTGTTACTAGCTAACTCTTACATTTATGTTGGTGCATATTTCTTATCGATGCTTTGCCCTGTAGCTTAGTAACTTTTCTCAGTATGGCATGCCCATCTTGCTTCTCTGCATCGCTGGCAACTCTCTAGTTGCGCACTTCTTTCTCCCAGCATTCTCAGTTTGGCCCTCCCACCTAACCTTATCCTGTTCAGCTATTGGCCAGTCAGCTTCTTTATTAGACCAATCCAAGTGACAGATCTCCACAGTGTAAAGGAGGATTATTCTACAAAGCCCTTGACCAGCCAAGCCATCTTCCCAACCCTGTTTCTGTTTTTTAGGTGTCATAGTCTTCAGGGTGTTTCCTTTTCTGAAGAAACATAAACAAAAAGAGGTTTCCAAACAAAATCTACAGGTAGTCCAAGTAAAGGGTGGGGTGATAAAGGGCTCCATCGAGGGAAGACGTAAGTGCAGATGTGTATGCTTGCATTAATGAGGCAAATCAGGATAGGGAGTAGATACATTTCAGTATCTAAATGAAAGGAAGGACCAGAGAATTTGGTTATTTCTTGCTAGGTAGTTGATGCAAAACTCTTAAAGGAGTTCTAATGCCTTTGAAGTGATGGTCATAAGTAATGACAAATCCTCAACCATTAGAGGGATCAGAACCCATGGCTCTAATTCTCAGGCACAGGCAATAAAAATTGCCATTGTTCTTTGAAAGTTAAGTTTCACTTTGGCTACAGAGAATTTATAGTTTTGTATTCAAATATTGATAGTGGAAAGAAATTTACATAAAGCAGGAGCTGAAAGATAGCTCAGCTGGTTGTGAGGACTTGAGTTTCATCCCCAGTAACCACATATAAAAGCTGGGTTCAGCCGGGCGTTGGTGGTGCACGCCTTTAATCCCAGCACTCAGGAGGCAGAGCCAGGCAGATCTCTGTGAGTTCCAGGCCAGCCAGGGCTACCAAGTGAGCTCCAGGAAAGGCGCAAAGCTACACAGAGAAACCCTGTCTTGAAAAAAACAAACAAACAAAAAAGCTGCGTTCAATGGGGGCCTGCTTGTAATCCAGTGCTGGTGAGGCAAAGACTAACAGATCCCTGGGGCTCATTTGCCAGGCCATCCTAGCCTGAAGGATGAATCCCAGGCCAATAAGAGGCCCTTGTCCCAAAAGACAAGGTCGGTGATATCTCGGGAATGCTACTCAGGTTGACCTTTGACCTACAAATTTATGTGCACACAATTTGTGTGAAGCAGTGGAGTACTGCAGGATTAAAACTGTGTTGTAAAACTTCTCTGACAATCAGGACCTCTAGGTTATAGGGGAGGGGACACAATGTTCCCATGGTCACAGAGACATGGGGTGGGGTGATAAATGGGGTTTTGGTGCTCCCTTCTCCTAGAACTGTGTCCTTTTGGAAACAAAGAACTCAGAAGTACTCAGATAAGTGTACTGTTCTGAAGGATAGTACTTCATTCTTAAAAATGTTTGTTTTTAGATGGCCTTTCAGTTAACACCGGCATCAAACTACTCTTATGCTACCACGCCAGCAGCTTTTGAGCTTTGAAGTGTGTGATCTGAACCATGGGCCCACACTCTGTACCTCTTTGTGAAATGAGAGTTCTGGTCTTAGAATGAGCAAGCTGCTGTAACCTCTGTCAATACTGCTTAAGATCCAGAAGCACAAGAGACAAATCTCCAGCCCTTCCAGGGTAGTAGACTTAATGTAGTTACCTTACTGCCTGCTAGCTGATCTCTTCAAGGATGGCCAAGCCCATTGCCAAGAGGTAGAACATGCTGCCAAAGTAGTGATTGGATCAGACTTCCCAAGTTGGTGTCCTTGTTTTAGGAGCAGGTGTGGTTTTGATAGAGCCCACTATTGGCACTCGGTTTAAGTACCATTCCATGCTGTGTAGGAATGCTTCTTCCTGGTACGTGTAGTAGTTCATATGTAGAGTTCTTCCTGGCTTGCTCCAGCCTAAACCTCTGTTCTCATCCAGCTAGTCATTGAGGTTTGAATGGGAAGTGTCCGTTTCATAGGCTCATGTTTAAACGCTTCGCTCCCAGGCAGCACTGTTCTGGAAGGTTCCGGAGTCTTTAGAAGGCAGAGCTTTGATGGAGGAAGTACACTCGGGACAGTCGATGAGGGTTTGCAACTGTGCCCTACTGGATGCATTCTAACAGGCTGAATTCATGCTTCTGCCGCCATGCCATCATCCCCATGACAGACAAATGGCATACCATTTGCTCTTACCTGTGAATACACACAGATTGATATTTCCTGATCTTTCTGCCAGAGTAGCTAGTGCTGACTCCCTTTGTGTTGTATGACAGGAGGACTCTCCCTTGTGACTAGGGTTGGTTTTTAGTGTGTTCCCTCTCCACGCTCTTCCTTCCTATAGGCCTGACTGAGCTCTTCATTTTAACATTCTTGCCAGGCACATCTTCCAGTGACATTCATTTCTTCTAGCTTTATCTAAGAAGTACTGCCCTTTCAGTTTTGAGGGGTAACTGGATCTGTGGTGTTTTAGTTTTTGAGACAGTGTCTTCTAATAGCTAGGCTGCCTTCAGTGTGAGTCCCCTGCCTCCACCTCCCCAGGTCTGGGACTGCAGGTCCACAGCACCATACCTGACCAGATCCGTGGGTTTGTATCCCTAGTTTTAGGAAACTTGGGTTGTTCCTGCTTCAGACACTCCTTTGCTGTCGTCACATGGATGCCTTTGTAATTGTGCAAGTTCTTAGTCTACTGAGTCGTTGTCCCCTCACTACATCTGGGGGGTTTTGACGGTTAAGAATTTCCCACTCCGTTTTCTGTGTTGCTCACATTTACTATACCAACTCTGTATATCCATTATACATTTTCGTGTTTGTTGTTTGTTTAGCAACAAGCTATCCTCAAATTCTCTCTGTAGCCAAAGATAGCCTTCAATTTCTGATCTTCCTGTCATCACCTCCTAGTGTTGGATTACAAGTGTGAGCCACCACACTCCACTTACGCAGTGCTGCTCAAGCTCAGGGTTTCAGACATGCTAAGCAACCCATAAGTTACTTTAAAATTCTTAGTCTGATCCAAAGTCTATACTGATATCTGAATATGCTTCTGATTCTTTTCTGTATGTGTTCCATCAAGAAATGTCTTATAATATTTTGTTAAAAGCTGGACATGATGGTCTGAAGTTGAGTACTGGCTCCAAGAGTCATGCATGTAACTCCTAAAAGCATCACTACTTCTCCAGTTGACCAGGACTCTGTTCTCCTGTGTCTCCAGTTTGGGGACCAGGACTTTGTCCATGTCTTTTGAGGAGACCCCATATCTACCATGCTCAGGGCCTTAGACTCCGTCTTCAGCACTGTTGACGAGGGCAGCATCGGGTCCAGCTTTTCTTTTGTGAGAATGGAGTGATGTCTTCCAAACTCCTGATCTGTTGACTGGAAACCAGAAGTCTCCCCAAGTCACTATTGTTCAAGACCGTACATGAGATACTGCAGTCCATATTTGACCTGAATGTATTCACAGAAACAGCCCATCTGTAACACAAACCTGGGATTTTCCTCCACTTCACATGGGATCACTCACGATGATAGGTGTGAAGTAAGGGGAAAGGTACTGTCAAGGTAGTGATAGATGATACAGGTATCTGGGGGACCAGCACTTGGATTTTGCTTGTACGTGTGGTCTTGCTCATGCTCAATCCTGAATGCACCACTGACCTTGTAACATTCTGGCTTTGGTAAAAATCCATCTCTTGGTGTCATTTCCAAGTGGGTTGTCACTTTGGGTTCTGTGTTCAGGTCTCCATCTCTGCTAGACCCAGCATTACACCAGAATTGTTGTTCCAAGAGCGTACATTTTACTGTAGAGTTCACAATCTTACTGCGGAGCTTTGGGGCCTGGGACTTTGGCCTCTGGGCATTGCCGCTCATTGCATTTGGCCTCTTGTCCCATCTCCTGTGGAGCCCTTTCCTAGGCTGGATCACACTAAAGCCTAGCAGGTTTGTGTCCCAGGGGTATTAGTTACTCATGCATTGCTATGAGCAAAAGACCTTAGAAACAACATAATGGAGGGAAGGTTTATTTGGACTTACAGTTGTAGAGAGATTTGGGGTTGTCATGGCAGCCGGAGCATGCAGCAGAGGCTGATTCACAAAGCACAGACAGGCAGAAGCAAAGATGCTGACAGTTGTCAAAGACCCACCCCTAGTTCCACCAGCCAGGCTGCGCCCCCTAAGTCTCCACCACCTTCAGAGTAGCACCACTACAGGCTGGGGGTCACCGCTTAATATCTGAGCCTGCGGGACGCACTGCAGACTCAGACCAGAGAATCTCACCTCAGCCCTAAAGGCCATGGTATTCAAGCTAACATCAAGCCCATCTTTTTTTTTTTTAAGATTTATTTATTTATTATGTATACAGAAGAGGGCGCCAGATCTCATTACAGATGGTTGTGAGCCACCATGTGGTTGCTGGGAATTGAACTCATGACCTCTGGAAGAGCAGTCGGTGCTCTTAACCTCTGAGCCATCTCTCCAGCCCCAAGCCCATCATTTTAACAGGTCCAACACTGAGTGTTCAAAGGTCAGTCTGCTAAGACGCAAACGCTTTACGTATTGTGTGAGTGCAGATGCGTGTGTCCCACAGCGTGTGTGTAGCTCCGAGAATTCTCAGAAAATTCTCTCCAGCCACTTTGTGGGATCCAGAGGCTGAACCCATCCCATCAGCCTATGTGCAAGTGTCTCTACACACTGAACCGCCTCACAAGCCTCAAGCAAACTCTCAACTGCCGGACTCTAGAACAGAGCTACCTCCAATATACAATGGCATGGGGTAAGCATTCCTGTCCTCAAAGGGAAGAACAGAGGAATAGCAAGATGGGACCCACAGCAAGGCTGAAACGCAGCAGGGCAAGCATTACATTGTAATCTGTCCAGCCTCCAGGCTACATGGTAGTACTATGTGAGCCTGAATTAGCTTCCCTTATACCTGTTGCTTGTTCTACTCAGTACCTACAGCTTTCCTCAGCAGACAGTCTATGTTGGTCTCCAATATCTTGGGGTCTCACAACTTCATACATAGCCCACTTGGAGGCTTCCAGAAAGTAATCCAACCTCAGCACTCACGAGGCAGAGGCAGGCAGATCTCTGTGAGTTCGAGGCCAGCCTAGTCTACAGAGTGAGTTCCAGGATAGCCAGAGCTGCTGCTACTATGACTACTACTACTACTACTACTACTACTACTACTACTACTACTACTAACACACACACACACACACACACACACACACACACACACACACACACACACACACCTGTCTCAAAAAAAAAAAGTAGCCGGGCGGTGGTGGCGCACGCCTTTAATCCCAGCACTCGGGAGGCAGAGCCAGGTGGATCGCTGTGAGTTCGAGGCCAGCCTGGGCTACCAAGTGAGCTCCAGGAAAGGCGCAAAACTACGCAGAGAAACCCTGTCTCGAAAAACCAAAAAAAAAAAAAAAAAAGTAAAATCAACAAAAGAAAGGACTTGAGGCTAGAGAGATAGCTAAGCCATTAACAGCACTAACTGCTCTTCCAGATAACCTGAATTCAGTCCCCAACATCCATATTGGCTGCTCACAACCATCTGTAACTCGAGCTTCAGAGCTCCATGGGCACCTGCACTCACGTGCACATGCACACACGCAGGCACACGTACCTACACATAATTGAAAACAGTGAAGTCTTTGAGAGAACTTGCAAGGTGACTGCATGCAGGACACTCAGTCCTGGCTCGGGCAGGCTGCCAGCGGTTAAGTTTCTAAGAAAAAAAAAATGGGACAGATTAGGTGATGTATCATTTTGATAGGAGAGTTAATGCAATTAGAATGCAGCTTAGGGCTGAGAAAATAGTACATAAAGCACAAAGAAGAAAAATTACTGATTCAGAAAAGCATAGGGCTTTCCGGATAACCCAGTGGTAAGGCCATATGCTTAGCCTGTACACGACACTAACTTTGATTCCAGCACTTAGGGGGCGGGGGGAATCAGACAAGAAAGGAAACGTCATCATACTGTGTTATATGGCTCAGCTATGATTAGTAGTTCACCAGATTAACAAAATTCATAATTGAGAAGGAGGGAGATGGGGCAGTGGTGCTGGTGGTGGGTTCACTCCTCATCTTACCTAGTGAGTTATAGGTGATGCCTAAGAATGGATAATTCAGAAGGATCAGAGGTTCGGAGATGAAAATCGTGAAAGTGGGTGCTTGCTCCTGGGAAGGAAAGAAGTGAGATCTGATGGGAGAGCTGTGGCTATGGAGCAGGCATCCTGGAGCCAACTGCCTTGCCGTGTGGTCCTGGTTTCCGACAGTACTGATCCCTTTTCTCACTGCTATGACAAAATGTCTGGTGAAAGCTGCCTCAAGAAGGAAGAGTTTCTTGTGACTCCTCGGTAACGGGTTCAGTCCATGTCTGGGGGTCATGGCAGCAGAAGAGGGGCGGCTGGTCACATGGCACCCACCGGCAGGCAGGGATGAATGCTGTCAGCTTGCCATTCAGAGTGGATCTTCCCTGCTCATCGGTGGAACAATGAATTGTCATTTGAAAACCTCAGGGTGACCCTTTGGTTTCTTGTTGCTCTCTGATTCCGAGATGTTGAGTGATCTTTTCTGAAATTATCAGTGTAGCAGTGAAGGAAGGGTCGGGTTTGCTTTAACGAAGCCTTCATAATCACACTGGAGAAGAACAAGCCCACCAGATCTCGGACTTGGTGAGGTTTGCTATTGCCAGCCAAGGCCACGCTCAAGTAACTTGTTTTTCTAGACTCTTGCCCTACTGACCCCAGAAACGGAGGCCACGAAAGATGCTTATCCGTTACCTGACATTCTGAAACTCCACTCGCCTAGTTTCGCTTGCTACTCCCAGCAACCACCAGCCATGGACCAAGAAATGGGAAACATTCGGTCCCCTTGCCCCTCCTAGCCACCCCAGGCTGTGAGTGGAGCCCAGGCTCTGGGGCCCCCGGACTGGAGCACCCCTCTGCAGGTCTTACCTCTGCTGGTGAGCCCCTTCTCTGTCCGTTTTCCTTCTTACCAACTTCACAGTTACTGTTATCCTTCTCGAGACAGGTTCTAACTTGTAGCTCACGTTGGCCCTGTAGTCACTAAGTAGCCCAGGCTGGTCTCCCACTTGGAGCAATCTTTCTGCCTCAACCTCCCATCACCATACCGGTTCATCTGGAGTATAGTTACTCAGGGTTAAATAAGCAGATATTGGAAGAACTCCTTTCTTTAAATGAGTGCTTCCAGATTTTGACGATCTGAAAGAGAAATGTACTTTATTTAATTGTGGTAAAACACATACATACAATATTTACCATCTGGGCCACTTTCAAGTATACCATATGCAATGGTGTTGGAAGGAGTCTCCCCCCACCCCCAAGGAAATGCACGCAGAAATTGGTTCAGAACTAGAAAAGCTAGTGTCTTTTTAAAATTACATTTACTTAGCTGGGTGGCGTGGCGCACGCCTTTAATCCCACAATTCGGGAGGCAGAGGCAGGCGGATCTCTGTGTGTTCAAGGTCAGCCTCCTCTACAGAGTGAGTTCCAGGACAGCCAGGGTTACACAGAGAAACCCTGTCTTGAAAAACAAAAACAAACAAACAAATTACACTTACGTATTTGGGGAGGGTGGTGCATGCACATATGCCACAGCATGCTTGTGTGTGTGTCCGAGGACAATATTGCCAGGGTCACTTCCCTCCCTCTACCACATTACCACATCCCAGGGACCAAGCCCAGGGGGTCAGGCCTGGCAGCAAGTGCCTTCACCCACTTAGCCATCAGTCCAGCTCCACCAACTAACTTGCTGTATGTTTCATAACCCAAATCAAAATACTTGCTTAGAGTTTGTCACTTTCTATTAATTTACCAAAGTAGTGTTAATACTATGCCATACATTCAAACCATTCTTTCATAGCTAAAATTAAAATCAATGACAACTATTTAAAACGTTTAAGAAACTGGCATTTCCCACCCATTTATTTTAGAGTTATTTGAACTGAAAGCCACACAGCAAGGTCCAAGCAACCGAGTTGGGTGCCCATTGTTTCCTGAGACAGACAAGATGCCACCAGTATGCACCACAGAAAATCACCACGTTCGCATCTCCAATATATTATTTTCTCTTTGAACAAAGCATTAGGCACACAGCTTCCCTGTACAATGACTAGAATTGTGCAAAACCTCCCTCTCACTGCTCTGAAAATGAACTTTTGTTTTAGGCAGATGTAGGCGAATCAGAATGCACAAAGGCCCACATTTTAAGGCTGAGAACATTCAGCTGAACGTGACAAAGGGGTTTTTCTTCCGTTAGACAGGCGACCACATGGGTTAACAGACCTGAAATCTGTCAGTTGTCTCTGTTTCCGAAGGGCCTGAACACTAGTACTTTCTGAACAGTCCTGCTCAAACAGAAGGAAGCTGAAAGATCTCCAGGACTCCCGTAGCCCATACCTGTGTGGAGGACCAGGTGCCTCCCACACCACTGCCTCCCACACCACTGTAGCACCTCGTTCCTCAAAAGGTCTGGACTGCTGTTGTCCCACAGACACAGTGGAGGGGCCGGAGACTTCTCTGGACCACTAACCAGAACTCTTACAGGAGGGGAGGCCTTACCCCCATTCTTAAAGGGACGCTGAGAAGATGCCTGGTTATTAAGGGATGCTGAGGTCCAGAGGCTCTTAGTAGAGGGAACTTCGAAGCTCTTCCCACCCAGTGCCACACGTACATTCCACGAGACTGAATTCATTCTGAATCCCAAGAGCTATCTCTGTGGAGAACCTCCCGGCCATCCAAGGGCCACTGTGTCCTCCATGGCTGTGGTTATTGGCCACGGCCCAGGAACTAGCATACCTCTGCTAGTCCAGCTTCCCTTACTCAGCACTTGCCCACTCATGAACTCTTTGAAATGAATGTGTATGAGTGAGTCTATGGCTTGTGTGTGTGTGTGGGGGGGGGGGGGGGGGGAGGCTGCATATGCCCGAAGAGATGGAGCGCTGGAGTGCTCTTAACTGCTCATCCATCTCTTCAAGCCCTGGAGAACTCCTAATGTGTGTGTGCTCTGTGTGTGTGTGTGTGTGTGTGTGTGTGTGTGCTGTGTGTGTGTATGCGAGCGCGGACTCGTGTGTGATGGTGGGGGCACTGGTCACAACATACACGTAGAGGTCAGAGTCAGCCCTTGGGTGGTCTTCCTCACCGCCGTGGAATGCTTACATTGAACTCAGGTCATCAGGCGTGCATGACAAAGTGCTTTTCCCTGCCAGGAGCTTTTTTGCTCCTGCAGCCCTGAAACTTTTTTGGAGGTAGTTTTGCTGTGGTCCCCAATCTGGCCTTCTATCCCTGAGCTCAAGTGATCCTCCTGCCTCAGCTTTCTGACTATCTGGACCTAGAGGTGTGTATTATAACACCAGGCATCATGGACTTTTATTTCTCCGTCTCCCTCTCTCTTTCTCTCTCCTGTTCTTGCTCTCTTGTTGGCTTTTTGTTTCAAATTGTTTTCCAAGACAGGGTCTCACTATGTAGGCCTGGCCGTCCTGAAACTCTCTGTAGACCAGGCTGGCCTCGAACTTAGAGATCTGCCTGCCTCTGGCTCCCTAGTGTTGGGATTAAAGGTGTGTGCCATGATGCCTGGCTGTATTCATCTCTTAAATACTGGTGGTCTTACTGTGATTAGATCACAGACCCTCTAGATGCCCTTCTCCATCCTAGAAATCAGACCACTCTCTCCTGTAGCTCTCTTTCTGGCATAGAGCTGAGAAGCCACATTGTTCTGGGGCCTCCCAGATCAGACCCTTCCCTCAAAGCGGCAACAGAAATTTGGCATCCTGTCCAGTACCTAGCTCTGCTCATAGAAGCATCATATGGACTAAGCCATGTTAAGTGGAACTTACACCAACTTCCAAAAACTTTACAAAGTCCTTTATCCCCTTTGTTCAGGGGATTTCTCTGAAGGCTGCTCTCCTTCAGATCCCCCATCATGTCAATGATTGCTTTCCTTTCAACAATATGTTTATTCTTTAAGAATTTCATACATGGGGCTGGAGGGATGGCCTGGTAGATAAGAGCACACTGACTGTTCTTCCAGAGGACCTGGGTTCAATTCCCAGCACCTGTATGATAGCTCACAACGGCCTGTAACTTCAGTTCCAGGGGACCTGACACCCTCATACAGACATACATGCAGGCAAAACACCAATGCACATAAAATAAAAGTAAATCATTTTTTTAAAAAAGAATTTCGTACATGAATACAATGTATTTTCGTCACATTCATCCTTGCTTATTCCCTGACTCCTCCAAGATCTTCCCACCCCAACTTCATTTTTTTGGTGTGTGTATGTGTGTGTGTGTGTGTTTAAACAGGGTCTTTCTACCTAGCCGGATTGTCCTGAAACTCACTATGTAGTTCAGGCTGGACTTGAACTCACTGAAATCCACCTCCCTCTGCCTTCTGGGATCAAAAGTGCTGGGACCAAAGGTGTGTGCCATCATGCTCAGCCTCTTTTTTTTTTTTTCTTCTTTTAACAACCCACAAGGTCCACTTTGTGCTCCCTACTTGTGGGTATGGGTGTGGGGCTGAGTAGGGGCCAAAGTGTAAAAGAAAAGGACCCCCTTCTCTGGAAGCCATCCTTGCCAATAGCTCCTCAGGTAGGGTGGGTACATACAAGCGTCTCTGCTTGGGAGCCCCCCCCCCATCACCTGCAATTCAGCATGCACAAAAGGCAAAAAAATGATGTTCCCACAAGCCTTGGGAACAAATGTATGGACTTTTGAAATTTTCAGAATGTAGAAAAGGTAGTGCACAGTAGGTATATAAATAACATCAGTGGGCTTGAAGAACTCCATACACATTTTGTCTTCAACATACAGTATCCACTTTAAGTGGAATTTAAAAAGACTCAAAATGGCTGGTTCCAGAGGTGCACACCTGTATATAGTTCCAGAACTTAAGAGGGGTGATCATTTGAGCATAGGATTTTTGTTTGTTTTTCAAGACAGGGTTTCTCTGTGTAACCCTGGCTGTCCTGGAACTATGTAGACCAGGCTGGGCTTGAACTCAGAGATCCGCCTGCCTCTCCATCCAGAGTGCTGGGATTAAAGGTGTGTGCCACTGCCACCAGTCATGTACTCGCTTTAAATAATGGAAATAAGCTGCTCCTCTAAAGAGCCCTTGATAATGCTCTATTCAAACACATCCCGGAACACAATCCTGGAACTCTGGGCAATGCGCCAATCCAGCCTAGACTGGTTTTGAGTGCATGCACAATAAGGCAAGCTGTCCTCAAAATGAACTCTGAGGACAAGTCCTGTTTACCATCTGTGCCTATACATTAATTGGGCATGCACTGATTAAAATCAGATGCCTTATGGGAAGGGGCATGAGCAGTAGAGACGTGGTTATATAACTTTATCTGTCAATCAAGAACCACTCAAACCGCACTTAGGAACCAAGCTTGCACTTGAAATCCATAAATGGGAGCTCCAACAATAATGGAGGCCTTGAAGACCTTCACTCACTCAGCCCACTGTCAACCTTGATAATGTATTTCTAAACTGTTCCATGGCTTCGCTTTAAATAAACTTCCTTGCTACTCTGCAATCTCTGGGCTTTTATTTCATTCTTGATTTTAAGAGGCCGTGAAGTTGGAAACCCAGCTCAGGCCCCCATGACCTGAAGCAATTGGGATCATGACCTAGCTAGAAAAAAATAGATCACTGGAGGCAGGACCTTGAAAGGCTCACATGTTTCTGGTCTGGCCAAAGCTATCTCTGCTCCCTAACCCTCTAAGATATAATCAAGTCCCCATGGTCACAGATGAAGCCACCCTGGCCGCCTTGCCTGCCTCACTGAAAACTCTACATAAAAGCTATGCCCATTCATTAAATAATAACTCCATTGCCACCACCACCCCTCAGCCTGTGGCAGTCACCATTTTGCTTTCCATCTCTAAAAGGCTGACTACTTCAAATACCTCTTATGGCTGGAACCATATCTCTCCCTTTGTGACTGGCTTGTTTCATTTAGTATGAAGTTCTCACACGCCTTTAATCCCAGCAGTCTGGAGACAGAGCCAGGCAGGTCTCTGTGAGTTCGAGGCCAGCCTGGTCTACAGAGCAAGCAAGATCCAGGACAGGCACCAAAACTACACCGAGAAACCCTGTCTCAAAACAAACAAACAAACAAAAGACCGATGAACCATCTCTCCAGCTTTTCTTTTTTTTTTAAATAAAAATTATTTTATGTGTGTGGGTTTTTTGAATGAATGTATGTCTGTGCACCCTGTGAGTGTCTGGTGCCCATGGAGGCCTGAAGAGGCATCAGATCCCTGGAACTGGGGTTATGGACGGCTGTGAGCCACTTCTTGAAACCACACAGCAAGGCATGAGATGTGACATCCCCAATGGCCACCATATTAGTTACTTTTCTGTGGCTATGACAAAATACCCTGACAACAGCAATTTGAGGGAGGAAGGGTTTGTTTGGCCCACAGTTCCACAGTACCACAGGCCATCATGGTGGGACAGCAACAGCAGTAGGAGCATGAAGTGGATGGCGATGCTGCATCAACTGTCAGGATGCAGGACCCCAGCTCTTGGGATGCTACCATCACCATTTAGGGTGGGTCTTCCCAACTCAATTTACCTAATAGAAAAAGTCACTCACAGACACACCCCCAAACTTGACATATATATCTTCCCTCACAAGCATGCCCAGAGGCTAGCCTAATCTACCTAATCCCTCACAAGGGTTCCCAGAGGCTAGCCTAATCTACATAATCCCTCATAGGTGTTCTCAGAGGCTAGCCTAATCTACATAATCCCTCACAGGGGTTCCCAGAGGCTAACCTAATCTATATAATCCATTGCAGGGGTTCTCAGAGGCTAGCCTAATCTACATAATCCCTCACAGGCATGCCCGGAAGCTAGCCTAATTTCCATAACACCTCACTAACTTGCCCAGAGGATTCTTTTCTAGACAATTCTAGCTCTTATAGTTGACAATCAGTATAATCCATGATAGCCACCCAGGAGGACATGTGATGCGACTTAAGTGTGGGAGATTTCAGGGCAGGATGGTGTGTGGTGTGATTCCAGTGCTTCAGAGTCTAAGGTAAAAGGAGCACGTGTTTGAGTCTAGCCTGAGCTACATAGTGAGACCTTGCCTCAAAAAACAAAGAAGTGTAGGAAGCATATTCCGACATTCGAAGCCATTGATGTGGCTCACATATGCCCATATTACTTATATTTGATTTGAAATAATACAAATTTCATATGCAGACATAAGTAGCATGTTTCTAATGGGGGCAGGGTTAAGACAGAATCTCACTCACCCTGTAGCCCTGGCTGGCCTGGAACGCACTATGTATACCAGGCTGGCTTCCAATTGTGGGTAATCCTCCTCCTCTCTTGCTTCCTGAGTGCTAAGATTACAGGCATGAGGTACTACCAAGGCAAACAGCATGTTTTTATGATCCTGGGGTGTGTGTGTGTGTGTGTGTGTGTGTGTGTGTGTGTGTGTGTGTGTGTGTGTGTTCTCTAAGGCTCAAACCTAGGCTTTTTGCACACTAACAACTGCTCCATCTATCATGTGTTATATTCCCTAGCACATACCTTATACCAATTCAAGTATATTTTCCATACTAAAATTAGGGCTGGTAAAGGCCCTCGCCCCCGAGTCCTACATGGCAGAGGAGAAAACCAGCTACTGAAGTTTATTCTCTGACCTTGTGCTCCCTGTGTTGTGGATGTGTCCCTACAAAACTGTAAAATGTTTAAAAATGATCTAAAATTAAGTAAGAAGACTATTGTTTTCCACATTTGCAAATCTCTTTAATATTTGCTGACCAGAAAGCTTGATTTTCATTTGCTTTTGCATGCAAAGAAACATTTCGTTTTGGCTGAAGTGTCTGGAGATGATCTACCCTAACATAGGTGGGTATGTGGATATTTTCCTCTGATCCTACGTGCAGACTGGATGCGTAGTAGTTTCTTAAAGGTGAACTGAAATGTGGATTCCACACATTCCACTTCATTAAAATCCAATGTCTATTAGTACTTTGGTCAGATCTTTTACCCAGACACAACACTGCAGTCCTTCTTAAAGGGTCTTGGGGGACTCCCAACAATCCACACTTGAACTCATTGCTTATTTATAATTGGCTTCTCCCAGTACTACCCAGTGGATAGAAGCTTTGGGGAGCGGGAATCCTGCGTCTCTGTACTTAGAACAGTATTTAGCTCATTGAGGCCCACAGCAATCATTTGTTCAGTGACTGGACACAAGAGACTCTTCGGGCGGCCTTCCTGAGTCATTCTGTCACTTTTCTGATGCTCTAGCAACAGATTCGGTCGAAACATAAGAAATCCAAGGGTCTGGCATTTAGCTCAATGTCTGATTTGAGTGCTTGCCTAGCAAGTGCAAGGCCCTGAATTCCACCTTCAGTTCTGTGAAAAAGAAACAAGAAAAGCAAAACAAACAACAATCACTGTCATAAAGACAAATTAGCTTAAAACCAACCAGTTTCAGCAGGCATAAATTTGACCTTAAGAAACAGATTTGCTAAGCCAGGCATGCAGCTTTTGCTTATAATCTCAGCCCGGGAAGGTGGAGGCAGGTGAATGGATGTGAGTTCCAGGTCAGCCTGGGCTACATTACAAAAGAAAGAAAGACATCAGGCTGAGCAAGCCATGGGGAGCAAGCCAGCAATGCAGCATTTCTCCGTGGTCTGCTTCAATTCCTCAGGTCCTGCCTGCAGGTTCCTCTCTTGAGTTCCTGCCTTGACTTCCCTCAGTGATGGGCTGTAAGCTGTGAGATGAAGTGAACCCTTTTCTCCCCAGGATGCTGTTGGTGATGCTACTCATCACAGCCATAGAAAACGAACTAGACACTAAGCAAAGCTTTGTGTAGCTTTCTCCTTTCTTGATGAACGTCCCAGAGAAAGAGTAAATAAGATGAGGGAAAAGGAACATTGTAAGAAAATAAAAGACAGGCGGGCAGTCGGTGGTGGCGCACACCTTTAATCCCAGCACCTCGGGAGGCAGAGGCAGGCGGATCTTTGTGAGCTTGAGGCCAGCCTGGTCTACAGAGTGAGATCCAGGAAAGGCACAAAGCTACACAGAGAAACCCTGTCTCAAAAAACCAAAAGAAAATAAAAGACAAAGCAAAAAAACATTACCTGGCACTTGTGGTGGTTTGAATGAGAAATGCCCCCACGCTCTCGGGCACTGGACTGTTTGGTCCTGTGGGTGGCGCTGTTTAGGGAGGTTGAGAAGGTGTGGCCTTGATGGAGAAAGCATCCCTGGAGATGAGCTTTCAGTTCGGAAAACCCCCTGCTATTTCCAGTCCATTCTTCGCTGCATGCTGATAGTAACAGATGTGAGTTCTCAGCATCCTGCTCCAACCTCCATTCCTGCTGCTTGGGACCATGCCTCCACTCCACCATCACGGATTCTTATCCTTTGGAACCGTTAGTCAAAATATACTCTCTCTTCCTTGGGTTGCCTTTGGATGGTGTGTTACCACAGCAAAGTAACCATTACGGTATCTTTCTCTCTCTCTTTTTTTCTCCAGGACTGAGGACCGAACCCAGGGCCTTGCTCTTGCTAGGCAAGCACTCTACCACTGAGCTAAATCCCCAACCCCCAGTATCTTTCAAGAATATCCATATGTTGACTTTAAAAAGCAGTCTAGACCCTTGCTACTTAAAGCACAGGTGTGATGTCAGCGGCGCTGGGATCATCTGGCTATTAGAGAAGTGATGCTATTTTATAAATATGACCACTATGGTAAGCTCCATTCCACATGCTCTTCTTCTAGAGTTTACGCCCATCCCATCAATTACTGATGTCATCACATCTTCCCTTAAATCTTGGCAGACCTTTAGGATGGCCTTGATCAGGGGCACGGCAAAAATGGCTGCCTGACTTCGGAGGTCAGGTTGAGAGGTACCACGCATTTTTACTCTCTTTGCCAGGGGGATCCTGGGTGGAACTCAGCCACCATGCTGTCGGGAAGCTTTGTGTCCACACATGGAGGAAGTGTGTGTGTTTTATGGTCAGGAGCCCCAGCTGTGGTCTCCATTGACAACCAGCACCAACAAACAACTATTCCTACCAAGCCCTGCCCAAATTTCAGGATGTGAGAAAGTAAATGACTAGTCATTTAATGACTGTTTTGGTGTGATGTGTTTGGGAGAGTTTGCTGGGCCGCAGCAGCCACCCAGAAAATCCTTCAGCCCTCATCCGCACTCTCACAAGATTGCTCCATGATACATGGGCGCATCCAACTGAGATGCATTGATTTAAAGCATAACAGTTCCTTAAGAAACTGTCCTTATAATTGATGAAAAGCTGCATAATGAGTGAAAAATCGTATTTACAGCCATTATTTCTAAAGAGACGCATGGTTGATGTCTCCTAACAGTGCTGTATCTTCTGAGTATTAAAATGTGTCCAGGTTTCAGGCCAGACTCACTGCTGGAAGGTATCTTCCTGAGAACTGGCTGGAGAAAACTGGCAGGGTGCTGGAGAAGGGGAACCAAGAGGTTTTAGAAGCTCCGACTTGGAACTGTTAGGAAGCTAAGGGCTGCGGCTGTGCGCTGGAGACCTAGTACTTACCTGTACCAAGGGCTATAATCATTTTAATAGCTGGCTCGAAGAAAGGTTTAGAAAACAAATGACGTCATGCTGCCAAGTCATAGGTGTCCAGGGACACATTGCTGCCGCCAGAGCAGACGGAGCACGGAGCCTGGCCCTGTCCCGGGGCACACTGTCCTAGCACAAAGCTCGGTGTCGATCCCGCTCTGTTGTTAGTCAGCTTTCCACTATAGAAATCAACAATGCGGATCAACATTAAAAAGCGACCCTGGGGGGCTGGAGGGATGTGTCAGCAGTTCAGAGGATCCCCACAAAGAATGGTTCTGCAGCTGCTGTCATATTACATACTTGCTTTATTCATTATCCAGGTGTTGAAATGAGTATATTCAGAAGTTTTTTGTTTTTTGTTTTTTTGGTTACAAGCAACAGAAATAGACCCTGGCTAACTTAAGGAGAAGAGGTCTTACTGGCAGCCTAACAGAGGCCCATGAGTGGGAGAAGAAAAACCAGCCTGGGGAAGGATGGGAACCAAGGAGTCCCCAGACTCTGGAAGACCTGTACCAGCCCAGCCCACATCCCCTTGCACAATGTCGCTGTTGCAATGAAGCTCCACCACGGATGGATTGCTGTCTCTAGGGTCAAAGGTCCTGGGCTGCTCTAATAGGTAGATGTAATGTCCGGAACATAAAAATGGCCCTGCTTGCAGAGGGAGAGAAATTATTCCCAAAGAAATGAGAGGAACGAGCTGGGCATGGTGGTGCACTCCTTTAATCCCAGCACTCTGGAGGTAGAGGCAGGTGGATCTCTGTGAGTTCAAGGCCAGCCTGGTCTACAGAGTGAGTTTCAGGACAGCCAGGGCTGTTACACAGAGAATCCTTGTCTCCAAAACCCAGAAATGAAAGGAACCCTGAATGTTACAAGGATGTAGGATAATGCTATGCTTCCAAGCCCTGGTCTAGATTTCACAAAGTGTGTTAAAATCATAATGTAAGCCCATTATTCTCAATACACAGAACATGGGGGTGAGTGTGAGAAAGTACAATAACACATGCACAAAGGAACATAATGAAACACATTATTTTGTCTACCAGCTTAAAAATAGTGTAAGAAACGGTATCATGCTCCTCTCCTCCGGATCACCACCATCATGGACACAAGTCACGTGCAGCCCATCAAGCTGGCTAGGGCAACCAAAGTGCTAGGTAGGACTGATTTGCAGGGACAGTACACACAGGTGCGTGTGAAATTTATGGATGACACCAACCACTCTATCATCTGAAACATCAAAGGCCTCCTTTGAGAGGTTGATGGTTGGAGTCAGAAAGAGAAGCTCAGAGGTTACACTGACCTTGCTCCTGGATATCCACCGCTTGGCCCATGGGATGACCAGCAACTGCTAAATAAAGTATTTATATTGCTTTTTTTTGTTTTCAAGAAAGAAGCGATATAAAAGCTTAAAACTCAGGTTGGAGAGATGGCTCAGCAGTTAAGAGTATTTGCATGTCTTCCAGAGGACCTGAATTCAGTTCCCATTGCCCACGTCAGGCAGCTCAAATCCACCTGTTAACTCCAACTCCAGGAAATCAGTGCTGTCTTTTGGCTTACAAGAGCACCTGCACTCACAAGCACACACACACACACACACACACACACAGAATATATATATATATATATATATATATATATATATATATATATATTTTTTTTTTTTTTTTTTTTAATGAAAATAGGCCAGGCACGGTGGCACATGCCTTTAATCCCAGCACTTGGGAGACAGAGGCAGGAGAATCTCTGTGAGTTCAAGACCAGCCAGGTCTACATAACAAGCTCCAGGACAGCCAGAGCTATATAAAGAAACCCTATCTCAAGAAAAGGGGCTGGGAGGTGAGAGAAAAGTAAGTTAGAAACCCGAACTACATAGTATATTCTATGTTTTTCTAAGATTGGGCCTCTGCTGTATTTAGTGTCTTTACAACCAACACTTCCCATCTAACAACATGATGGGTACTTCCTGCGCTGTTAGTTAGTTCTTCCTTGGCACTGTGGTTTTTAATGGAGCGACAGTATTTCTTTGTTTTCACTACTTCATGGTTTTCCTATGCTACTCTCCTCCACTTGAAGTCATCTTAGACCGGACATCTCCTTGGGGAGGGTCTTCTTGCGGTGCCCTGACATGGTGGACGGTATCACATGGCTGGACTGCAGAGGACAAAGTCACCCTTAGAACGAGCATATGAGTCAATTTAGGAAGGCGAGTCCCTGGGAACGAACCACACACACACACACACACACACACACACACACACACACACACACAAAACCAGTGCTTCCTCTCAGCCCTGCAGTGCCAGAAGCTGGGTTCCCAATGCTCAGGCTTTGGGGTGCATACGCCAGCCTAACAGGCTCTGATTTCTTTTTACTCACTTAAAAGAAACCTCAGGCCGGGGAGATGCTCTGCAGTAAAGCACTTGTGTGCAGGCATGAGGACCCGAGTTTAGATGAACACCCACGGAAAAGCTGCCTGTGTTCTTGCACACCTGTAAGTTCAGTGTTGCGGGGAGGGGAGGGGACAGGAAGATCTCCAGAGCTCGCTGCTCAGCCAATCTAGCACAACTGGGGAGGTGCAGGTCTTGGGAGAGACCTTGTCTCTAATGTAAGACGCAGTGCAATTCAAGACGGCGTCCAGCAGCAATGCTTCGAGGTTAGGAACATGAGCACACACACCACACACACACTGTACACACACACTGTACACACACACACACACACACCACTCACCATATACCACACCCCACACCCCCACACACACACCGCACATACACACAAACTGTACACCACACACCCCACACACATACACACATACCATACATCACACACACACACACACAGAACCTTTTTTTGCATATGTGTGTGTGTGTGTGTTCATATGTTGGGCACACACGTGTATGTGTGAGCCTGTGGAGGCCTGAGGTTGGTGTTGGGTGCCTTTCTTGACGGCTCTCTACCTTATCCTTTGAGGCAGGGTTTAAGCTCGCTGTTTTGGCTAGTCTGGCTAGCCATCTTACTCCAGCAATTCTCTCCTCTGCACTGGAATTGCAAATGAGCCACAACACCACCCTGCCCTTTCAGGGGTGCTGGAGATCCAAGCTCAGTCCTTCTGTGGCAAGTGTCACCCCAACCCTGGCCACTTTCTGGTGAGGCAGAACATCCCGGCAGGAATGTGTGGTGGAGCAAACTGTTCACCTCATGATGGCCAGAATGTAGAGAGAAAATTCGCCTTACAATGAAGCCCTTCCCAAACTTACTGAGCTACTATCTGTAGCAAGAATCTTAAAAGGTTTTATTAATTAAATCAAACCTGGAGCCAGGTATTGGGGTGAACGCTGGAAGATCAGAGAAGCAGAACAAGCCACAGCTATTTCACCTCACCAATTCCTCAGCTGATTTTGTTTCCTCAGACTGGATGCTTCTCAGTCTTCATCTAGAATGAATCTCAGCTGAACTGTTGCTCAAAAGCCTAAAAGCTTAACCAGCTCTAGTTCCTGGTCTTCACGCCTTATATACCTTTCTGCTTTCTGCCACCACTCTCTGGGATTAAAGGCTCACTTTCTGGGATTAAAGGCGTGTGTCACCATGCTTGGCTGAATCTTTGAACTCACAGAGATCCAGAGGGATTTCTGCCTCTGGAATGCTAGGATTAAAGGCGTGTGCTACCACTGCCTATCCTCTCTGTTTAATATTGTGGCTGTTCCATTCTCTGACCCCAGAAAAGTTTATTAGCGTGCACAATATTTCAGGGAACACGATATCACCACAACTATCCATTGAGGAAGTCAGAGCTCTCATCATCCAGTGACTTCCCAGAAGCCCAGCTTCTGACTGTCTTCAGTGGTATGTTGTCTTAGACAGGGTCACCACTGATTGCTGTGATGAAATGCCATGACCAAAAGTAACTTGGGGAGGAAAGGGCTATTTTTGGTTTATACTTCCAGATCATGGTTTGTCATCCAAGGAAGTCAGGACAGGACCCTGGAGGCAGAAGATGGTGCTGAGGCCATGGAGGGGTGCTGCTTACTGGCCTGTTCCCTATGGCTTGCTCAGCCTGCTTTCTGATAGAACCCAGGACGACCAGCGCAGGGATGGCACCATCTGCAGTGGGCTGGGCCCTCCCCCGTCAATCACAAATTAAGAAAAATGCCCTACAGCCTGATCTTCTGGAGGCATTTTCTCAGCTGAGGTTTCCTCCTTTCAGATGACTCCAGCTTGTGTCAGATTGACACAAAACTAGCCAGCACACACGTCGAATACTACACCATGTTGAACACCTCCAGACACCATCCCCAGCAGAGAAAAAAAGAACAAAACCCCAATTTTATATCTACAGATTAGAAAAGGTTCTGCTCCCTCCGGCCTTAGTCTCCATTGCGTTATTAGGTGTTGTGTGAGCATCTCTGGTCTGCTCACTGCCCTTTGGGTATATTTATGCCACTCTGTGACCTGTCTTGATCTTTTTGTGTTAAAACAGTCCTTCCCTCGAGGACTTCCTTGCCATACATAGCTGTCATTTATACTAAGCAGGCTAGTTCTCCATCATAACCATTCTCTGTCATTACCAACAGCCAGAGCACGAACCTCAGCTTTGTGATGCCAAACTGAGGTGGGGTACACGAGAGCACCCCTTTTCCCCCTTGGCACCAGGTGGACTCAGGAGATGGAGAGAACGTCATGCCAGTTCTCTTTCCTCTCCATTCACACAAGTGAGCTCTGTGCGAATGAGTACCTGTGAATTCTCCTTACTGGATTTCAGCAGATTCTAAGAACCCCATTTCCAACGTCTTGCCAGGAGCGCTGGAACCTACCAAAAGTGAAAGCCTTTCTTTCGGTTCTACATCAAGCCCGCTGCCTGTCTGGACACAGTTAAGTCTTGCAGAAGTAGCAGCATGCAGTGCTGTTCCCTGGGCTGTGTAATTAGCAGGACATGTTGCGAGCTGCCCATCGCTTGGGAAGACAGCAGTCAGCAGCAGCAGCAGTCCTGTGGTGATGGGAGGAATGGTAATTAGTTCCTAATTAAAAATTTCTAAATTATAGGGGCACTCGTGGTAGGAAAATCCCACTCGGAGTTACCTGGAAGTTAAAGATGCCATCCATCGGTGGGGCGGCTCAGTAGTTAAGAGCATTTGCTGCTCTTCCAGAGGACCCAGATTTGCTTCCCAGCACCCATGGCAGGTGGCTCACAACCACCTGAAACTCCAGCTCCAGGGGATGCAGCATCTTATTCTGGCTTCTGTGGGTAGCCCTCCTCCAAAACATACATACCTAAAAATGAAAGAGATGTTCCAAAGTGCCCTAGGGTATATGGAGACCACTGGACACAGCGGCCAGGCAGGAGCATCTCTGTGGTGCCTTTAGCTCCCAGGGTTCCAGCTTGGCACCCATCACAGCAATCTGGGGTTTAGGCTCAGATTGCACAACGTATAAACCTAAAAATAGCTTTATTTTATTGTGAAACTACCAGCAGAGAAAGGACAAGTTTCAAAGAAAACTGAGGTTTCCTCTTTTCCTTAGTAGCATATATTAAGAGGAATCAGTTTCATTATGACATTTTATACACATATAAATACACTTTGATCATATTCACCCCCACATTACCCTCCCTTTCACCTCCATATGGCCTCTTCCTCTTCCCAAATAGCTCTCTCCTTAAAAAAAAAAAAAAAAAAAAAATCAGCTGGGTGATGGGCATCCATGCCTTTAATCCCAGTACTTGAGAGGCAGAGGCAGGCAGATCTCTGAGTTCGAGGCCAGCCTGGTCTACAGGGCGAGGATAGTTATGGCTGTACAGAGAAACCCTGTCTCAAAAGAAAAAAGAAAACATTAATTTTTATTTTACACGCATAGTATAGGTGTTTTGCCTGCAGGTCTGTGTACCATATGCTACCATGTGGGTGCTGAGAACCAAACCCAGGTCCTCCACAAATGCTCTTACGGCTGAGCCATTTCTCCAGCCCCTCCTGGGAAGATGTCTTGGGGGTTAAGAGCACACACAGCTCTTGAAGATCAAATTTGGTTCCCAGCACCCACATCAGGAAGCTGGAAACTGCCCATACCTCTAGCTCCAGGAGATTCGAAGCCCTCTTCTGGACTTCTCAGGACCTGCACATACACACACATACACACACACACACAAACAGACACACACACACAGAGAAACACACATTTTTAAAAAAATTACATGGTACCCTGTGAACATGTTTATATTTTTAATGTTTTATGTGTCAGTTAAAAAAAGAAGTTAAATTTTAGGAAAAGCCATACACGTGTATTGGTTATATACTGCTATGCAACAAACTGCCCCCAAACTTAGTGCCCTATAAAAATAGGACTAGGTTGTAGCTAGTCTTTCTCTGTCCTGCCAGCCAGCTCCCAAATCAGGACATGGAGACTTATTATTCATGAAAGCTTGGCCCATAGCTTAGGCTTGTTCCTAACTAGTTCTTTTTTTTTTTTTTTTTTTTTTTTTTGGTTTTTCGAGACAGGGTTTCTCTGTGTAGCTTTGCGCCTTTCCTGGAGCTCACTTGGTAGCCCAGGCTGGCCTCGAACTCACAGAGATCCGCCTGGCTCTGCCTCCCGAGTGCTGGGATTAAAGGCGTGCGCCACCACCGCCCGGCTTCTAACTAGTTCTTATAATGTAAATTAACCCATTTCTATTCATCTATGTGCTGCCATGTGGCTCATAGCTTCTTACCTCATCTCCTACACGCCATGCTTCCTCTGCATCCAGCTAGCGACACTACCTTCTTCTTCTCAGCGTTCTCTCAGCCCTGAAAATCCTGTCTAGCTATTGGCCGTATAGCTTTTTACTAAACCAATCACAGTGACATATCTTCACACAGTGCAAAGGAATATTTCACAACGCTCAGTGACCTCTCAGTCTGTGTGGATCAGGACTATGGGAACAGCATCCCTGGGACTTTAGGTCTCTTGGGAGGTTATCCGCAGGCTGTTTCAGAAAAGCTGATTCTGAGATCACTATCACAGGCCTCGACGGAAGTAACTCACTACATTACAGCTGGCTTTCCCCATTGAGCATTCCAGAGAAAGCTGGAGCAGATAAGAACACCCACCATGGATGCAGCCTACAGGCTTTTACGATCTAATCTCAGAAGGGACATATCATTGGTTCTGCTGAATCTTTAGATTGCCAATCCAGACCACACTGGAAAAGAGAGGATCACAAAAAGTCTGAATACCAGAAAGTGGGAATCAAGAGCACTTATCACAGGAGCCGCTTACCACAGGGGCACTGGTCTATTATGGTTTTCTTTTCTTTTCTTTTCTTTTCTTTTTTGGTTTTTCTGAGACAGGGTTTCTCTGTGTAGCTTGGCGCCTTTCCTGGATCTCACTCAGTAGACCAGGCTGGCCTTGAACTCATAGAGATCTGGCTCTGCCTCTCGAGTGCTAGGATTAAAGGCGTGTGCCACCACCGCCGGCCTATGATGGTTTTCTATAGTGTAAACGGTTTTATCTCTCCCCTACCATCTATTTAGGAAATGACTCCTTTCTCAATTTTCAGATTCTGGGGGCTAGCTGAAGGCTCTATCCATCTTGGCTCCTAGAGCAGGAGCTTTGGTATTCTTGGCCTAGATGGGAACAATATTTCAACTTGTCTGGCCTAAGTGAGTGATTCAGGGATAGGCCATCCAGAATCCCTCTCCCTTCATGTGGGGCTGGCTGGCAGTGCTGGGGCAGGAGGAGGATCTGCTATCACAGGCGCTGTGGGACACAGGAAACTGGGTGGTTTTCCAGTTTCCATGTTTTCACAGAGGCCACATTTGCTCTTTACGGGAACAAAGTTCTGGAAGAGAAGCAAACAAAAGCCAACACAGCTGAGGGGTGGTGGGCTAATGAGCTACACCAGCCTCTCTAACGCCCTGCCATCCTATGCCCCGTGAAGTCTGAAACTCTCCTAATGTGAAAAAAAAAATCATGTGCTTTCCATTGCTGTTGATATTTCTTGAAAGAAGACTTGCTAAATGGCCCAAGCCAGGCTTGACCTTGCAAGCTTGTCTTAGTGTCCAAGGGCTGGGGTGACAGACATGTGCTACCACATCTGGCTTGGAAGGTTTACCTCTTGAAATAAAAATGACCCAGACATTAGGGGTGTGTCTCCGCAGTCTTGCTTCCCTTATTGAAACCACACAGGCTTTTGTGCAATCATCTAAATGTAATGAGTATATTTACATTTTTTCAGTCTTCGCAGTTTAACACGTAGAAAATCAAATCCCTCCTATTTCCTATTGTGTTTCTAATCTTGCCATCTTCAGCGTGTAGCGGCAGTGTTTGGTCACATGACACCCTCAGCAACTATCCAGTGGAATAACGAATCTTCTAAGCACAACTCAGATTGGTTTCCCGCCACCACCCCCGCTCCCGAAGCGCGGTCAGCACATTATTTTGCTCATATGAAGACTGGCTCAGTATTTTCCGTCTACCCGGGTTGGCCCCTTATGTGAAGACTTTTCCTAAACAGGAGAGCTTGTGGCCACTGGCTTGGCTTTCCCTCCCCCAAACAATTCATAAAACAGGGAGGGGAGGCCAGTGCTCATGCTCAGCCCTCCAAGAAGCCCTTTTATCCTAAACCATTGTTTCTTGTCTCTAAGCAACCTTCTCCTGCATCACCCAGGCCCCATCCGACCGCGATGACTCCACTTCTAAAACAGTCTTTTGTGTGGAACTTTGTGAAAGGCTTTTTGAAAATCTAAATAGATGCCATTCACGAGTTTCTTTCCATGAGCACATGTGCCTCCATAAAAGGCTTTAATGGATCCATTCGGCTCAGCTCTCTCTTATTGACACCATATATCTCTTCTCGATCCTGCCTTGACTCACTCACTCTGGGGGAGAAGGGCTAAGCCCTTCCTTCCTTCCTTCCTTCCTTCCTTCCTTCCTTCCTTCCTTCCTTCCTTCCTTCCTTCCTTCCTTCCTTCCTTCCTTCCTTGCTGATCTACCTAATCCCTTGGCTACTACAGGACACTGAAGAGTTAAAGTCAAATCACGTTGTAGGGAAGTTAGCAAGTTGAGGTCAGAAACAGAAATATTGATTCATGTGTGGTAAATATGGGCAGGGGAAAAAAAAGAAGCGGTGTGAAAAGCGTGGGCAGTTGGTGGTTGATATCAAAGGTTAGGAATGTTCTAGATACTTCAGGAATCTGTACTGTTTTAGATTTCCCTCCTCTCTTTAAAAATGCATATGTATTGTTGTGTGTATATTATGATGTGTCTGAGTGTGTGAGTCTGTGTGTCTGAACACACACACATGCTCGGTTGTACCTCAGTGCATGGTCAGAGGAAAACCTTGGAGAGCTGGTTCCCTCCTTCCAGGTGGAGCTCTGGGGATCAGATTTGTGAAGCAAAGACTTTCACCTTCTGAGCCACCTTACCACCTGCCTCATTTTCCTGTTTGGCAAAATTCTCTTTTCCTAGATTTTCTCCACACCTCCATGCCTGGGTGGACAGACATTCCTTCTCTAGAGCTTTCTCTGGATCTTATTTGTTTGAAGACAGTCACGTGTAGCCCAGGCTGGCCTCAAACTCACAATGGAGTTCAGTGACCTTGACTATCATCCTGTGCTTCTGCCTCCCAGGTTCTAGGGCTTCTTGGCCTGCACCATCAGACGAGACTTTGTGCTGGGACTGAACCCAGGCTTTCGTGTATTCCAGGTAGTGCCCTGTCAACTGAGCTACATCCCAGCCCTAGGCCTTTCTGTTTTTGCCTTTTTTTTTTTTTTTTTTTTTTTAGTTTTTCAAGACAGGGTTTCTCCATGTAGTTTTGGTGCCTGTCTGGGATCTTGCTCTGTAGACCAGGCTGGCCTTGAACTCACAGAGATCCACCTGGCTCTGCCTCCCAAGCGCTGGGATTAAAGGCATGCGCCACCACTGCCTGGCTATTTTGGCCTCTTTAATGTGTTTTTGTCCCTAGAGCCCATCTCTAGTTTTTAATCCCTCCTTTATGTGGTAGTTTCAACAACTATATTGATGTTTTTTTCAATTAGCTCCACCTTTTTCAAATTAAAAGTAAGTATCATTTCTTGGGTGTTTCTATTGATTGGTTTTTTTTTCTAATTATTATTGTTGGGTTTTTTCCTCCATGTTTATGTATCTTAGGTCCTAAGGGCCCTTGGGAGGGGACAAGTAGGACCCTGGTCTCTCCACCTGTTTCCCAGCTGAAGAGGTAAACAGTTACTTGCTTTGGTATTTCTGCCTCACACAGTCCCATGGATCTCAGTGTAAATGCAGAGAACTGAGCAGCACCTGCTGCCCAAGCCACTGCCCACCCTCCTGATGGACAAGCCCCACTGGGAGACTGTGGGCCCTCCACACTCAACAGGATCCAAACCAAATGCATCGCCAGTAATAAGGTTAGACCTCTGCATGTTTGTGACAAACCCCAGCATGTCACAGAATTTAGGGAGAAGCTGAACAGCATGGGGATCCAGAACTCTCTCCAGTCTGTCTCTGCAGGTTCTGTGTCTACTTGTCTCTGCGTTCACCCCACCCCCACCCCCATACAGACAGACATTCCTTCTGCTTCTCAATTTGTATGGTGGAGAACATGAACATTTCCACCTACCGCCTCAGCCTCCCCATGTGAGACTAGCTTGATTTTCTCTGAGTTTTAAATTTAAAATTCTGGTCTGGGGATGTAGCTCAGCGGTAGAGCACAAACAAGAACCTAGGTTTGATCCCTAACATTTCAAGAAAACAAAACAAAACAAAAAAATCAAAGATCTTCTAGATTCAATATCCTAAGGACAAAATCCACTGGCCCAGCAATGATTCAGACAGACACACAGACTACACCAACCTTCCTCCTGGGTGCAGGAATGCATTGTGGGATTTTGCTATTTTTTCAGTGCTGGAGATAAAATGCAGAGTCTTATACTTCCTAGACAAGTGCTGTACCATTTAAACTATGTTCCCCAACCCTGTGCTATCGTTTTTCAGGGATGTCACTGAAAATTCATGTACTTCAAGCTGGGGGGGGGCAGTTCCATGGTTAGAGACGCTTGGTGTGCAAACTTGACAGCCTGAGTTCGATTCCCAGAACCCACAGAAAGGTGGATGGAGAGAACCCACTCCACAGAGTTGTCCTCTGACTCGCCACACATGCTCCACGGCACACATGTGCCCCCACACCCAATAACAAGTGAAATTTTATTTTATTTTAAAATCTTGGTTTCCAGGAGGTACTGAACTTTAGGAGGCGGGGCCCAGGGGAGGCTCCTCTGTTCCCAGGCAGTCTTGTCAGGGACTGGGAGATGCCAGTCTCTCTGTTTCTCTGCTTCCTGGTTCCTTTGGCAACTGATACCACCATTGCAGCCTTCTGTCTTCACCACAGGTCCAAAGCAATGGACCTGGTCCACCTTGCATTCAAACCTTCAAAACCGTTAGCTAAATGAACACAGAGCCAGAAAGGGGTGAGGGGAAACTGCACATGGGTTCGCAGAGGCCGGAGACACTAAGACAGACACATTGCTTGAACCCATGAGATCGAGGCCAGCCTGGTCAATCCGATGAGATCTCCACCTCAAAAATGAACAAATAAAAAGAAAAGTTTGCAGTGAAACACTCTATGAAACACGGAAAAGAGGTTAATAATCCCCACTGCTGGTTCTGAGTGTTCATAAAGGGCTGCCCTTACACTGGTCTAGAACGTACACATTTCTCTATTCTCAAATTCTGGTTTTGCTTTTTTTAAATCGAGTGTGTCATCAACAACATCCTCAGCTGTAGCTGAAGTTTTCTCCAGTCTTCCAACCCCATGGACCCTGCAGCCACTTATAAAAAAATCACTCAGAAGATTATATTAATTAAAACTGCTCGGCCATTTGCTAAGGCCTACCACTGACTAGCTCTTACACTTAAACTCAGCCCATTTCTGTTAATCTATATGTTGCCATGTGTTCCATGGCTTTACCTGTGTGCCATTACATGCTGCTGTCTGGTTGGCGGGCTGGCGTCTACTGACTCAGTCTTCCTCTTGCCAAAATTCTCTTTGTCTGCTTATCTCACCTATAATTCCTGCCTGGCTACTGGCTAATCAGCATTTTATTTATCAACCAATCAGAGCAACACATTCACAGAATACAGAACAACATCACCCAACACTCAGCCACGAGACCAAGAGAAACATCAACAAGGTGGTTATGTTAAAAGTGTGTGTTTGGGGGGCTGGAGAGATGGCTCAGAGGTTAAGAGCACTGACTGCTCCTCCAGAGGTCCTGAGTTCAATTCCCAGCAACCACATGGTGGCTCACAACCATCCGTAATGAGATCTGGTACCCTCTTCTGTCCTGTAGGGGTACATGCAAACAGAACACTGTATACATAATAAGTAAATAAATCTTTAAAAAAAAAAGTGTGTGTTTGGAGCCACTGAGACAGCTCAGTGGATGCTTACTACCAAGATTGGTAACCTGAGTTTGATCCCTAGGATTCACATGATGGAAGGAGAGAAATCCTGCAAATTGTTCTCCCATACACACACAAACACATATGCACACACACCACAACACATATGCACACACATACACACACACACACACACACACACACACACACACACACACACACTCCTGTGCATGTGCCTGTCCGTGCCTGTGTGTGTGTGGTGTGGTGTGTGTGTGTGTGTGTGTGTGTGTGTGTGTATGCACTTATAATTTTCTTTTTGCCTGGTTCCAGACTGTTTGGACACATTTGCAGTTAGCTTTATATTGAGAATAATCTTTTCAAGTCTTTCCAGCATGTTACAGATTTCTGAAATGGTGCTAAGGAATAAACTGTCAAGCCAACAAGCTCATCATTTAGTTCATGGAGAGAAACCCTTCCCTATCACTCAAAATAGAGTCACACGTCAGTGTCCTGTAGTGCATTAGACCACAGGAAGCTGCTCAAGGAAACAGACAGAAAGGTTAACTAGGCAAGGAGTCAGCTGTCTGAGATTCCCTGGTGGTTAATCTATGCTTTTGTCTGTGACAGTGTCTACAGTCTCCAGCTCCAGTGCTTTGTTTATGAAGCTTATATATCAATCTACTCAGCTTCAATGCTTTCTTTTCCTCTCTACATGAAAACTGAAATTGGGCAAATATCTCAGCTACACAGGAGGCTGAGACAAGAGATCACCTGAGCCCAGAAAATCAAGGTCACCCTGGGTCACATAGCAAAATGCTGTCTAAACATAAGAAAATAAGGAAAGAATTTTACACACACACACACACACACACACACACACACACACACATACACACACACACACACACACACACCTTGGATTTCATCCCAAGTACCAGATATACATTAAATTATGTAAATGTGTAAATAAGACATGCTAACAGTCTAAAAATCGAACATCTGCGTGTGCGTGCATACCCAGTAAGTAATCAGGCTCCCCTTCACCCCAGCACGCAGGTGAGACTCACTCATGCTTTTGCTGTCTACCTTCCCATCTCTAACCTGTTGTTTTACAATGGACCAGTGTGTGCTGTTTCTGTTGCTGTTGTTCTGTTTATTTTTGGAGACAAGGCCTTGCTCTGTAGCCCTGGTTGATCTGAAATTCACAGTGTAGACCAGGCTGGCCTCAAACTTGCAGCAATCCTCCTGCCTCTGTCTCTTGAGTGCTGGGATTACAGGATGAGTCCACCAAGCCTGGCTCTGTTTTATGAACTGTGGGCTGTTGGCCCCTCCCGCCTCGACCCCTCCCACCTTGACTTGTGCGACTCCCGACTCCCGAGGGAAGCGAGCATGACAAAACTCTTCCCAGTCCCTCTCCCACTCCTGCCCTCTCCAACTTGAATGAGGAACTCCTGAATACATACTTCCTCATCCAAAGGAAGCACTGCCCAGGGCTGGAATGCTTCTAGCACGCTGAATGAATTTCTCTCAACTTTTAAGGCACGATAGGGTGGTACACACTTTTAATATCAACACTCAGGAGGTGGAGATGGGCTGATGTCTACCAGTTTGAAGGCAGCCTAGTCTACATAGAGTTCCAGATCAGCCAGGACTACATAGAGAGATCCTGTCTTAGGAAAAAAGAGAGAGAGAGAGAAAGGAAGGAAGGGAAGGAGGAAGGAAGGAAGGGAGGGAGGGAGGGAGGGAGGGAGGAAGGAAGGAAGGAAGGAAAGAAGGAAGGAAGGAAGAAAAAGGAAGAAAGGAAGGAAAGAAGGAAGGAAGAAGTGTGGGTGTGGGTGTGTGTATATGTGGTGTGTGGGTGTGTGTGTGCGCGTGCACGCACCCCCATGAAGGCCAGAAGAGGGCATTGGATCCCCAGGAGTTGGACTTACAGGTAGTTGTGAGTCACCAGAACTGGAGCTAGGAACAGAACTTAGCTGGTCTGGAAGAACAGCACTGAGCATCCTCCTCAGCAGCACATCTCTTTTGTGTAAGGTAAACTCTGCCATGCTGTGACATCAGAGTGTCTCTGAATGGGACAAGTAAGACTGGCAGAGCCCATAGTGGGAGCTTTGGGTACAATATTCCACCTCATTCTAAAGACAGACACTTTAAGGAAAAGCAATGACACCTGGGAACTTTATTCACTAAGGAAAACAGCAAAACACCTCAGTGGTTTGATATCTTGAACATTCCCAACAACCCATCCAAGGATGGATGATGGCTTTCCCTATCTTTATCATTTGTTTTCCTTTGGTTTTATACCTGTATCATAAGCCAGTTGGCAGCTGATTTCTTGCCCTCCTTTTTAAATTAATATATACCTTGAAGCAGCCTACCGTAGGCTAATAAAAAATGAATGAGACACAGTAAGGTAGCTCAGCAGATAAAGGAACATCCCACCAAGTATGATGACCTGAGATTGATTCTCAGGATCCAGGTGGTGTGAAGAGAGCCAATTCCTGAGAGCTGTGCTCTGAGCTCCATTTGTGTGCCATGGCTTCCACATGCTTTCTCTGTCTCCCTCTCTCTGTGTCTTACACACACACACACACACACACACACACACACACACACATATACACATACACACACACATGGACACATGTGCACACATGCACGCACACAAACAAATGTAATTAAAAACTATCATTCTGGTCTTTTTGGAGAGATACAGTAAGCCTCATGCTGGCATCTGGCAAAGAGCTTCTCAGTGCACAGTAGGAACTTATTAGTGATAATACGTTTGGAATTAATCTTCATGACTAAACAATAATCAGTAATTGATGCCAGGGATGTGGCTCAATTGATAGGGTGATTGCCAAGCATACACAAAGCCTTGGGTTCCAGGCTCAATACCGCATAAATGGCATGGTGGCACAAGCCTGTAATCCTAGAATTTGGGAGGTAGAGGCAGGAGGATCAGAAGTTCAAGGTCACCCTCAGCTGCATAGTTTGAGGCCAGTCTGGGTTACATGAAAACTATTCTTAAAAAAATAATAATCAGGGAGCTAGGTGGTGGTGGCACACACCCTTATTCCCAGCACTCAGGAGGCAGAGGCAGGTGGATCTCTGAATTCAAGGCCAGCCTGGTCTACAGAGTGAGTTCCAGGACAGCTGGAACTGGACTGAAGAAACCCTGTCTCAAATCAAAACAAAACAAAATCAGAGGCTAGAGAGAGACTCATTCAGTAATTAAGAGCACTTGCTGCTCTTACAGAGTATCTGGGTTCATTTCCTCAGCACCCACATGACAGCTCACAACCCTCTGTATCTCCAGTTCCAGTTCCAGGGGATCCAATGTCATCTTCCGACCTTCATGGGGTGCCAGGTATACATTTGGTGCCTACACACACACACACACACACACACACACACACACACACACACACACACACACACGCAGGCACATAAACACGTATATACACAAACTAAAAATAAATATTTTAAAATCAGTGTTTGTATTTGAAAAGAAGGTATCATCTAAAATTTCCTTTTTACCATTGTGTTGTGGAAATGATACAGACTTGGTGCTTCTCAGACTTGGCACTGCTGATACGCTGTTTTGTGAACTGCCCTTCATATTATAGGGTGCTCAGAGGAGCTGCAGGCTTCCGTCGGCTAAATATGAGTGCCACCTTGCTCCTCCGTGTTGTGTGTGCAAGAAACATCTCCAGACACGGCCCAATATCCCCGGGCAGAAGGTAGGGGAGGGCATGTTAGTTGGAAACTCTTCTCACATAGCCACATAGAAAGTCAAAATTTAGCTGGGCGGTGGTGGCGCACGCCTTTAATCCCAGCACTTGGGAGGCAGAGGCAGGCGGATCTCTGAGAGTTCGAGGCCAGCTTGGTCTACAAAGTGAGTTCCAGGAAAGGCACAAAGCTACACAGGGAAACCCTGTCTTGAAACCCCCTCCCCCCCCCCCAAAAAAAAAAAAGAAAGAAAGAAAGAAAGAAAGTCGAAATTTATAACAAGCAACTGCAGGCAAAGGAATTTTTTTAGACAGGTCAATCCATTGATGTACTATTACTACAGCAAGGCTCAAAGGAGACATCTCTAAATAAGGAAGAGAAATGCCTAGTTATCTTGATGCTATTAACTGTAGTGGGGAGATTGTGTAATACAAAAACACTTGTTTTTAAATAATTCTACATTCATTTTCCTCATGTAGTTTATACACTTCAGCTTTAAGAAAAATACCATCTATGGGGTTGGAGAGATGGCTCAGTGACTAAGAACACTTTCTGCTCTTACAGAGGACCTGGGTTTGGTTCCCACCACCAACATGGTGGCTTACAACCGCCTGTAATTCCAGTTGCAGGGAATCCGATGTCTTCTTTTGGTCTCTACAGGCACCAGGCACACACAGGGAAATACTCACACACACACAACATGTAAATAAAAATAGTAAACAGAAAAGTAGCGTCTAGCTGGCATGATGACACACACCTTTAATTCCAGCACTCAGGAGGCAGAGGCACATGGATCTCTGTGAGTTAGATGTCTGCATGGTGAGCCCCTGTCTTCAAAAAGAAAGAGAAAAAAGGAAGAATAAGAAAAGAAAGAGAACACCATCACTTAAAATTAGATTGGCACCAGTATTCTTGCCATTAAAATACATCATATCTAAATTCCTTCAAAGTAAGCTTCTTTGTAATTAATGGCATTCTTGTCTTCCTCATCATGTGGAGTTCCTGCTCACTGAGCCACACATAATTCTTCTGGCTCTGCAGGTGATGAGTTACATAATCTTGGGCAAGCTGTTTATCCACTCAAGGCCTCAGTTTCTCCATCTGCCAGAGGGAAATAGTTATAGCATCTGCTTCTGCCTGTGTCATCAGAGTTCAAAGAGTTACTGCACGTGCTCAGAGCAGTGACTGTCACTCAGGGAACGCCCAATGCGTGTCAACACTTATTATTAACATTTGCCAGCGTGCAGTCTGTGTTTAACACCAAATGACCCATTCCTACACTTCCCTCTCACACATTGCTTTTTGGGTAATCCAGTCTGTTAAATGATACTAAGAAAAGTAAACTAAATTCAGGATTATCCTCTACAGTACATAATCAGTGGTACATATTTTCCCAGATATCCTATTATACTATTAACAGTCTCTGCTAATATAAATGGGAAGTCGAAGATTTATGACAAAAGAGCAACAATAACTTCTCAAAATACATTATTTTTTTGGAGACAGGGTCTCACTGTGTAGCTTTGGCTATATAAATCAGATTGGCCTCAAAGTTAAAGATCCCCCTGGCCTCTGCTTCCTGAACGCTGGGATTAAAGACGTGCCACCATGCTTGACTCAGAATAAATTCTTAAAATTTCTTCCCCAGATATAAATAAGTGTTTTAGGCTAAATGTGGTGGTGCATGCCTATAATCCCAGCCTTTGGGAGATAGAGGCTGGAGGATCAGGAGCTGAAGCCATATTTGGCTACCCAGCAAGTCTGAAGCCAGCTTGGGTTACATTAGATTCTGTTTCAAAAAGCAAAAGAAAATAAGCTCTCTTTTCAATTGATGATTGGAGTAAAAAGTATTTTTTTCTATGTGAATTCTAACAACAACCTGTACATGGATAACATGTACTCTGCCAGGAACTAGCTTAAGGAAGTTGTTAAATCCTCAGATAATCCATGAGATCAGAACTGTATTATCTACACCTTAAAGATCAGGCCACTGCTGGCTAAACAATGGAAGAGCTGAAATAAGAGCTTTTGTCTGGAACCAGTGTCTGTCCTCCCGAGACTCCACGAGCATAAATAAACAACATCCGGACAAAGACACAGGCATCGTGCTTAAAGGTTTGCTCCCTTGGGATTCCTTCACGTTTATTTAACACTGAAGCCATCATTTTCATTATTACTGTGAACTTGCTGGTAATATCACAATTCAGTGATTTATTGGTAACTGAGATCGTTAAGTTCTCAGTTGCATCCAAGTTAGCAAATTTGCTCTTTCTAAAAGAACATGTTGCACCAAATTTAAAAATCATGATGTAAAGAGTGGGATATGAGTGAAAGGATGGAATGGGAGGCCTGAAATACTGCTCACCCATGGGGACACTGTCTTCAGATACACAGATATACAGAAATCAGTCAAGAGGCAAAAGCATCTAGGTTAGAGTACAAAGCCACAGATAACTCCATCAACTGAGGGAGAAGCCTAGCTGTGCTATTAGATGCTTATATCCCAGCATCCAGGAGGACACAGCGCCAGCCGTCTTTGTCGGCATGGCAAGTTTGAGGTCAGCCCAGGCTATTTCAGAACCTATCTCAAACAATACAAACAAAATGAAAAAAACAGGTAGAAAAGTGTGTGGAATTCTGTCCCCACTAACTTCTGGAATGATCCAGAGAAAATCCTTACTCCTGGCTTCTCCCTCAGAGGGAAGAAGAGACTGGAAAAGGTGCATGTGATGGTAAGGTACCCAGAGGGGTGCCGTCCATCCGACTCAGATGCTGATGGAGACAGCAGCACAGTTGGGTTGCTCACTAAAGGCCTCATGAAAACAAAGGTGCCACCGGGGAGACTAAAGCACAATGGAGAGACATCGGGGAAGGAAGAACTTTCATGCTCAGGACAGAAAAGAGAGGCAAACGTCTTTAACTTGAAAATTGAACACACAAACCCAGAAAACAGCAGGGCTTGGTGGTGCCTACTTGTAAAGCCCACACTCAAGAGGTGGGAGCTGGAGCATGGAGAGTTCAAGTCCACCCTCAGCTATGTAGTGAGTTCAGGGCCAGCTTGGGCTACATAAGAGCCTATCTCAAAGCACAAACAAACAGAACACTATAGAAAACACGCATCCCAAGAAAAAAGTTTTAAATGCCATAGACAGACAGACAGGCAGGCAGGCAGGCAATAGTACGCTGAATCTCTGAAGAGAGAAATCAGGGTCCTGTGGCAGCAGCGAGAATCTGTTCTCATACTTTCTAAGGATGAGTAGGTTTTACAGCCATAGCCTATAGCCAGGTTCCCCTGTTGCCAGGCAGGAGGTGGGGAAGAGGTGGGAACTGGAAGTGCGGCTTTGGTGAGAATTCCTGCACTGAACAGTCAGTTCACAGGGTCTCACGGTGTCTTAGTGTGGCTCCTGTCAGGGATCTGTGGTCACAGGCTGCAGGTACCATGACCTGCATGGCTGGATCCCAACACTACGCTCTTCCAAAGGATTACTGCATGAAGTCAATCTATAGAGACCCAAAGAGACAGTGAAATCCATGTGCCCAGATTTCAACAGAAGATTACAAGCATACAAAGACAGCCAGACACAGAGAAACCCAAGAAGCAGAGAAATCTCCAGAAGTCATTGCTAAGGAAATAGAGATCTCTGAATTATTCAATGAAGAATTAAAAATACCCATAATGTTGATGGACAGTCAGTTGAAGGAGAATGCTGTCCATAGAAGTCAACAAAATGATTCATGAGGGTGGCAAATGGCTCCGTGGGTAAAGGTGCTTGTAGTACTAGCTGGACAGCATGTGTTCAGGTCCCCAGAACCCAGGTAGTGCCAGACAATCCTCTGACCTCTAACATGACCCTGTCTGTTTTTTTGAGACATCAGATGGCTCACAATCTGTTGTAGTTCCAGCACCAGAGAATCAAATGTCCTTCCTGTCCACAGGCACCTTCATGCATGAGGGCATGCTCACACACAGACACATAGATTAAAAAAATAAAACTTGATGGGCTGGAGAGATGGCTCAGCCATTAAGAGCAGTGGCTGCTCTTCCCAGAACCCACAGGGCAACTCATAACAGCTGGAAACTCCAGTTTCAGGGCATCTAACACCTTCACACAGATATACATGCAGGCAAAATACAAATATGCATGAACTAAAAATAAATTATTTAAAAAAATAAAGTTTGGGTTTGTGTGTGTATGTGTGTGGTTTTTTGTTTTTGTTTGTTTGTTTGGTTGGTTGGTTTTTTTGTTTGTTTGTTTGTTTTTTAAGATGTTATATGGCACACACACTTAATTCCAGCAGTTGGGAGGCAGAGCCAGGCAGATCTCTGCATTTGAGGCCAACCTTGTCTATAGCTGATTCCAGGACAACCAGGGCTACACAGAGAAATCTTTTCTCACCCAACCACCACCACTACCAAAAAAAGAAAAAAAAAAAAAAAAGAAAAAAGAAAAAAAGGTAAAATGGCATTCTTTAAATTGAAATGCAAAACTTTGGGTCCTATTGAAGACACTCTCAGATGGGGTCTTGCCAATCCCTGGAGTGCAGGCTGGGTCTTAAGCTTTTGTTAAAGCACTGTCGATGCTCAGGTCACTGAGAGTGCTCTAGAGAGTTTGGCTCAGAGCTTAAGAACACCCGCTGCTCTTGCAGAGGACCTGGTTTCAGTCTCCAGTACTCACAAAGAGGCTCACAACCATCTGGAACACCAGTTCCAGGGAGTCTGACGATATTTTTCTGGCTTTAGTGGACACCTGTGCACATGCATGTGGTACACATCATACACTCAGGACACACACATACACAGAAAATGAACGAACAAATAAATAAGTCTTTAAAACATCACTAACGTAAGTTCTTAAAGTCAGCACTCCTAATGTGATGTAAATAAAAAATGATGTTGAGGGGTGGAGAGATGGCTCAGAGGTCAAGAGCACCGACCGCTCTTCCAGAGGTCCTGAGTTCAATTCCCAGCACCCACATGGTGGCTCACAACCATCTGTAATGAGATCTGGCACTCTCTTCTATACAAATAATAAATAAATAAATCTTTTTAAAAAATTATGTTGTGAGAGCAATTTGACTCCCTAATTGGCAATTGCTGGACTCCCCTTTGCTGTACTGACTGCTTTAAAGGCCCCCCCCAGTTGAACAGCCAGTGAGACCACCCTTGGACCAATACAGCCACTCTGAACACGCCTAAGATGCCTTGATATCGGGCTCCCAGCTACCATAACTAGAGAAATAAATTCCTATCATTTATAAACTAGCCAGTCTACAGTGTTCTGTGTAACACAGAGGGATTAAGAGAAGTACTAATCCAATTCACAAGGGCATGAATCTTGAATTGGGGGTAATTATAATTCCTTGAAATAAAGCTTGCCATTTCACATTCCTCACTGAACTACATGGATCTTGTAGGCAGATGATTTTCATCAAGTATGGGAATCTAGGGTCATTATATTGAGTGTCTTTCTACTCCCCCACATTCCTCTCCTAGAACTCTGCTCACACATACGCTGTACTGCTGTTGTTGCCCTGAATTCTGCTCAATTTCGTCTTGAAGTCTTTCTTCTCCATGTGCTTTATTTTGGGTGACTTACTGTGAGGGACTCAAATTCACTCTCTTCTCTGCTGTGGTAGCCATCTGCTGTTGATCCCATCCAGTGAGATTTTTTTTTTAATTTGCCATATTCAGGAGTTTATTGTGGGCCAGTAGCATCTCTGTATCTCTGTCATGGTTCTGTAATATGTGGAGTGCATCTGTAACAACTACATTGATGCCTTCATCTACCCGTTCTATCATGTGTCAGTACCACGTCTGTTTCTATGGACTGACTTTTCTTGTCACTATGGGATATAACTCCACCCCACCCCAATGCTGTCGTTCATTTGGATGCTGAACCTTGTGAGTTTTGTATTTCCTGGTAGACTGTTGTTTGATATTCCTACATGTTATGAGCTTTGTCCTAAGTACAATTAACTAACTTTGATATAATTTTATCTTTTTACTTAAAAAAAAAAAAAAAAAAAAAAAGTAGGACTGGGAGGTGGTGGCGCACGCCTTTAATCCCAGCACTCGGGAGGCAGAGCCAGGCCGATCTCTGTGAGTTTGAGACCAGCCTGGTCTACAGAGCAAGATCCAGGAAAGGCACAAAGCTACACAGAGAAACCCTGTCTCGAAAAACCCCAAAAAAAAAAAAAAAAAAAAAAAAGGTCCAGTGAGATGGCTCAGAGAGTAAAGGGGCTTGCTGTCAGGCCTTACAACCCGAGTTCAAACACTAGGACCCATATGGAGGAAGGAGTTGTCCTCCGAACTCCATGCTCACGCGCACGCACGCATGCACACACACACACATAAACAAATAAATATAAATGTAAAATACAAATTTCAATTACACTCATTGTGTGTGTGCTCACACATGCCATGGTGCACATGTGGAGGTCCAGAAGGCAGCTTTCAGAAGTCAGTTCTCTTCTTCTATCATGGGGGTTCAGGGATTGAACTGAGGTTGTCAAGCTTGGTGGCAAGAGCCTTAGCACTCTGAGCCATCTTGCTGGCCCTAATTTTATCTTTTTGAAGCTCATGGTTAATGTTCATTGGGACCCATCGGTAGTTAGCTGGTACTAATCTAGTCTCTTTAAATGGCAATACCCGGAGCTGGAGAGATGGCTCAGAGGTGAAGAGCACTGGCTGATCTTGCGGAAGACCCAGATTCAATTCATGACACCCACGTGATGACTCACTACCATCTGTAGCTGTAGTTCCAAGGGCTCCTGTGGGAGGCCAGCTGGGAGACAGCTCCCACATTTTACCCCAGGGTACTCTTGAGGAGAAAGGGATAAGAGACTTAGATAAAAGGAGAGAAGGGAGAGAAACAGAAACACAGGATAGCCTCAGGAAGGCCTAGATCCTCATCCACCAGTCCCTTCTGTCTCTTCTAAAGGGCTATTTATAGGAATGTCAAGGGGTGGAGCAAAAGACCTCCCTATAGCTCAGCCAAGTGTAGACCCTTCCAATCACTTTGTAACCATGCACATGGTCAAGTAATCGTCTAATGCAGCTCTGCTGGGTAAAGCAATCTCAGATCTCATGAGGAAACCTTTGTGGGCCTCCACAGGATCCAACACCCTCTTCCGGCCTCTGTGGGCACTGCACACATGTTGTGTGTGCATACATATTTATACACTTAAAATACATTGAATAAAAATAAAATTAAAAAAGCCATTGAATGGGAATACCCTTCTAAGTACTTTATTCAATGTTCCAGAGTTATGAGGTCTTTCATTCAGAGAACACAAGTTATTCCTCGCTGTTAAGGTTTGAAAATAAAATGCTCCCACTGGCCAAAGATTTAAACACTTGTTCCCCAGAGAGGGATCTACTATGGAAGGCCATGAAACCTTCAGGAGGAAGGGCCTAGCTATCTGGTGAAGTACTTCCCAAGGGGTACACCTCTGAAAGTTCAGTGTTTCCCTCTGCTTCCTGTTCTCCAGGGATGTGACCAACCTCCTGCGGATGCTCCTGTCACCACTGAGATGCTTTCCTGTTGTGGCTTCCTGCCAAAATGGAACGAAACCCTCTAAAACCATGAATCAAAATAAATCTTCCTTCCCAAAGATGTTTCTGCCATAAATTAGTTCTGGAAAACTAATATAAGAGAAGTAGGGCCTCTTCCCTGAGCCACACTTGATCCTGTGGCTCTTTGGCCTTTGGAACTAGTTTGGGAAGGGAATTTGGATTAGTAGGCTGAAAAGCCCTAAGCAGAGCTTGAAGGGCAAAAGACCAGAAAGTCAATAGAAATATTGACCATAAAGAGAGCGATCAAAAGGTTTCAGGTGGAAAGAAGGACTTTAGTGGGCACTGAATGACAGCCCAGTTGTGTCACAATCTGGCAAATAATTTGGCTACATTTTGCCTGTGTCCTTAAAAATGGAGTGAGACTGAATTCACAAGTCACGAACTAAGCAATTTGCTAATTTCTTTTTTTAAAGATTTATTTATTTATTATGTATACAGCATGTATGGCGGCAGGTCAGAAGAGGGCACAAGATCTCATTACTGAGAGTTGTGAGCCACCATGTGGTTGTTGTGAATTGAACTCAGGACCTCTGGAAGAGCAGTCAGTGCTCTTAACCTCTGAGCCATCTCTCCAGCCCCACCATTTGCTAATTTCCAGAGAGGAAATTTCAAGAGAGAATAGCATCTTGGCCGGGACATGGTTATTGCTGGCGGCCTTTAGCCAAGTTTACTGTGAGAACTGGGAACGACAAGCAGAGAAAGATGGGGAAAACACAATTTGATCAGAAAAAAAGGACATTTAAAGTTGTGAGCAGTAAATAAGAAGTATAATATCACAGATGTATGAAAATGCCATAGTGGAACATTAGTTTGTGCGCTGTGGCAGTTTGAATGAGAAATGTCCTCCATAGGCTTAGGCATTTGAACACGTGATCCCCAGCTGGTGGTGCTGTTTGGGGGGTTATGGAATTTCAGGATGTGAATGGGCTTTGAGAGTTTGTAGCTTTGCCCCACTCTCTCCACTTCCTGTGTGTGGTTGATGTGTAAACTTTCAGCTTTCTGCTGCCAGGATTTTTTCCACCATTATCAACATCCAGTCTCTGGACACACAAGCCAAAACAAACTCTTTTTCAAGTTGTCTTTGGACATGGTATTTTATCACAGCAACAAAGTAATGAATACACATGCTAACTGAAAAACTAAATAAAAAAGCTGGAGAGAAAGAAAGCAGAGTTGTCTAAAGAGATTATTTGGGGGCTCAGTGACTAAGGTACTGACTGTCAGGCTCTACATCTGAGTTTAATGTCCAGAGCCTGAATGGTAGAAAGAGAGAAAACTGACATACACACACACAACAGATAAATACATTTTAAAGGGGCAGAGAGGAAGATTATTAGCTCCGTTAAAGGAAAGCCATGCACTTTGCAATGGGGCAACAGGAAAGGTACCTTGAAGACATTTTAAGAATTAACAAGATCCTATCCATTGCTGGCTGTAAAGTGTAAAACTACAAACCCATTTAAGGGGTTGTCTTTTAAAGAGAGGGTGCTGAAGGTCACTGACCTCCAGTTGTTAACAGCAGCATGCCAGCTAAGCCTTTTCATTTTCACAATCCTCAAGCTGGTGTAGTACCTACTTTTTAGGAATGGCTCTGTGCAGCATTTATTGGCCTCCTGAAATTCATTTAGCCCCCTTTGAAGATATCTTAAAATTTGTGAGCCTGAATGTAGCCATTATAAGACCATTAGTTATGCTCCTTATGAGCTGCCTGTTTTTTCTTTATGGTTCTTAGTTGTTCTTTTGCAGAGCTGCCAGCTGAAGTCGTGCTGGGATCAAGAAAAATGGGCCTTGGCGGTTCGTGTTCCTGGAGTTGTGTCCATGCCAGTGGATGCCCACACGCTCCAGAAGAGAATTGACATTGCTGCTGGTGTTGTTGCTGTTATAGCAGTGGTGGCCTCTGCTGTTACTGTTTCTGGGATTACCATTTTATAATTGGTTGCTACAGCTAGCACAATGATGACCCTGGCAGCAAAAGTAGCTACCACAGTTAGTTAATCTTTCATTCTATTGGGCATGATAAATTTAATTCAATAGTTATATACATTTCGATTGGCTTTGAAAGTTATAAATTTATAAACTCAAGTTCCATTTGCTTTTGGGATACCATCTTACAAGGACTCCAATTTGCAGCAAGGCTCGTTAAGGAAGGGAATGGCTCAGTTGCCTTTAGCCTACTGGCTATGGGTGGGTTAGGACCTCTGTTGGTCTTTTCTGTGTCGAACACACAGATTGCAAGCCCAGCACCACTTTGAGATCTTTGGCAGCAGTTAACACTGCAGCTCACACATGATTGATCCTGTATGATAAGGAGTATTCAGAGACAGGTAATACCTGGGGGGCACTCACTAACCTAAGACAGAGTACCTGTGTGGCCTGGGCAGGCGTCTCCATGTTGGGTAAGGTGACCTGCTGATGTCCCACACAACCTAAGTCAGAAGCTCATTTTTTAGTAAAAGGGGACCTGTAGGGCCCTGGCCCCCGTTTTTGGGTAACTGTTACCTTGCTTGCTGACCTTGACCTTGATATCCTCCCTATGCTAATTCCCTGCCAGGTTCCACCCTCCTGAATGCTTAAGGGAAGTTCCTTGTCTGTGTATCCTGCATAATGGGTGTTAATAGCTTAGATGCAAGATTGTAAAACATCAGTAGCGAACTTCTGCCCTCTGGGGTTCTCCCATTGTGCTGTAAGCCTGTAATTAAGACCTCTGCCCTCCTTCAATAAAAGGCGTTTGGCATTTAAAATTTTTTTTTAAAAAAGCCAAGTTACAACGCAGTAATCAGACTTCATGGGAGAATCCATGCCAGCCAGCCAGACCTCCTCCAAGAATATAAAAAGCATTCAACATTGTATAAAACCCTGTAACAATGCAGGATTTTTTTCTTTTGTTCTTTCTCTGTTGTAGAATATTATTTTAAGGTGTGTTACTTTTGTTTATGTTGCATTTGTTTAACTCTGTGAAGCTGTGATACTGTGTCTGTCTAAAACACCTGATGGTCTGATAAAGAACTGAATGACAAAGAAAGAAAGAAAGAAAGAAAGAAAGAAAGAAAGAAAGAAAGAAAGAAAGAAAGAAAGGAAGGAAGGAAGGAAGGAAGGAAGGAAGGAAGGAAGGAAGGAAGGAAGGAAGGAAGGAAGAAAGAAAGAAAGAAAGAAAAAGAGGGTGCTCCCACTGCATTCTGCTGTGTCTTCACGGGTTCAGCCACCCTGGCATTCAGAAGGCACTGCAGCTATTGTCCAAGAGGGCCCCAGCAGGAGTTGGCATCATCAATGTGGTACCGGTTTTTTTGCAGTTGTGAAAAATACAAGAGTCACAGGATCCTGAAGACTTCCTCCGAGATTCCAGAGAAGCGCCTATGAGAACAGGCATTGTGTGGCAATGTTGGGTTCCCAGCAGGGAGCTCCTGACAGGCAGTATGAAATTGCAAGAGTAAGGCCTAAATTGTACTGGAGAATCTATAACGTTGGAGATGCCTGCTATGAAAAGCCAGGCCAGAAAAGGAGTCATGTGGGCTACAAATGGCAAGGCCAAGGAGGTGAAACTGCCCGCGCCTGTTGGAGCTCCGATGATGCTATACTGGTTCAAATATCAGGCATGAGCTACAGAATTAAATGTATGTCTGTTAGTTTCAGTCATATTTTGGTTTCCTCCCTTTTATAGAGGGATGTTTAGTCAGCCCACTGTATATCAGATGTATTCAACTTTTAAAATTATTTTATAGAGACTCAAAATGTAAAGATTGCCTTGTGCCTCCAGGTATGATGGAACACAACTTTAATCCTAGCATTTGAGAGGCAGAGGCAGGCCTGTGAGTTTGAGGCTAGCCTGGTCTACAACTATATAGTGAGTTCCAGGACAGCCAGTGCTATGTAGAAAGACTATCTTAAAAAAAAAAAAAAAAAAAAAAAAAAAAAAAAAGCCTTGTGTGTTAATATAGACTTTGCCCTTAGTCTTTTGAACAACACTAGACTGTTAAGACTTTGAGACTTTTAAAGTTGGATTAAATGCTTTCTGCATTATTTGATTCCCCATGAATCTTTGGGGTTCAGGGACAGATTTTGTGGTTTAAATCTGAAATATGGGGACTGGAGAGATGGCTCAGCCATTAAGAGCACTGGCTGATCTTCCAGATGTCCTGAGTTTGATTCCCAGCAACCACATGGTGGCTCACAACCATCTGTAATGAAATCTGACGCCTTCTTCTGGCATTCAAGTCTACATGCAGGCAGAACGCCATATACATAATAAATAAATCTTTAAAAAAAAATCTGAAATACACACCCAAACACACCTCGTGTTTTGAATAGCTGACCTTCTCCTGGTGATGTTTGGGAGTCTGTGGAGCCTTTGGGAATATCTTGGGATTTCCACTGGTGATCAAATTTAGTCCTCATGGCTTCACATCTCGTCTTATCAGGGGCTCCTGGAGGGAATCCAGCACCACCACACAATGCCTCGTCTCACAGGCTTTTCTCTGCATCTGCGTGGTTGCCTCCATGATCCTCCAGGAAATAGGACCTAGCTGATAGCAGTAGGTCACTGGGGTGGGCCTCTGGAGGTTATACCTGGCCCTCCTGGTCCACTGTGATGTGAACGGCCTTTGCTACATGTTCCTGCAGCCATGAACTGATGCGCTTCTTCGAGGCCTGCCCCACCATGAGGGACTAAAAGCCTTTCAAAGTGTGAGGCAGAGTAAATAAAGCTCTTCCTCTCTCGGTTGCTTCTGTCAGGCATTTGGTCACAGCGATACAACGATACGAGGACACCTGCCCAAGGCAGTCTCCAGTGAGGGTGTCACTTCCTCTCTCCTGCTGGGACACTTCCCACTCTCAGGTGGTTCCTTCACAGGTGTGTGCTGATCTGTACTCTGGTGAAGACCTGAGAGAAAGTTCCATGAAGTTGTCTTTCTATACAATTCTTTCCTCTCCAGTACCACAAATTCTAATTTTTCGTTTGTTTTTGAGACAGGGTCTCACTATGTAGCCCGGGCTGGCCAGGAACTCACAATGTAGACTAGATTAGTCCTGAAGTTACAGAGATCCACCTGCCTCTGCTCCCTTCGTGTTGGGATTACAGGAATGTGCCTCGTTTTGTACTACATTTTCTCATTGTGTTCACTTCAACTCAGTCATTTTCAACTCCATCTTCTCAACCCAGGGCATCCGGGAGATCCTATTTGTGTTTGCCTCACCATGAGCCAAACAAAGCCCATATGCTCCTCTTTAGAGAGTAAGCTGGGACCAGGGGAGGTCTCAACCCGTTTGCTTTTCTTCTTCCAGGGATCACAGTCCGGAGTGAATGCTGGTCACTGTGTGGAAACCTGTGCTTCATACATGTTCAGTCTTTTGGTTAAGGTCAGACAGTAAACTCAAGTCTTGTCTCACCATGGCTGGAAGCAGAAACTACTTGATGCTTTCTGGTCCGACTAAGTGACCTCCTTATAGTCTGCCAACTGGCAATACAGTAATGGGTCTACAATTAGAGCAACAGTTGAGCCCATTTTCATCCTCATTAGTGATAGTTTTTAGGATTCTCAGGACTGAAATCAACCTCATTTTTGGTAAGTACTCTAGCACCTAACTGCACCCTCAGCCCAGTGATAACTTCAATATGTGTGAGGAACCTCACCCACTCTTGAGAACTTTGCAAAGACCACCAAGTTTACATATCTTCTCCTCTCCCAAGTCTTTTTTGTCCCTTTCTCTTCTTTTTGAGGCAAGGGCTTCCTAAGTAGTCTAGGCTAGCACCCACTTGGTTCCTACACATTGGGATTGTAGGCATGTGCTTCGAAGCCCGGTCCTCACAACCTTTTATTTAGAAAAAAAATGTGAAGATTATGTGAAATTGTATTTTATTTATTTTTGTTTGTTTTGAGATAGGGTCTCAAATATAAGCTCTGGCTAGCCTGAAACTGACTAGATAAATTAGGTTGGCCTCAGAACCACAAAGATCCAACTGCCTCTGATTCTTGAGTGCTGGGATTAAACATAGGTGCTACCACACCTGACCTTACGTCAAATTTTAAAACATTGACCAGTGAATATGCACATAGTCTTTGTCTGGATTCACTAACTTTTAGTATTTTACCACAAATGCTTTATGTCCTTTTAAAATTTTTCCATCAGTTGAAAGAAAGATTATCCTGCATCTTCAAGAAGAGAACGTTCTCTTATAAAGTCACAACATTAGTCTACCTAAGAACCATTACAATATACACCTACATATAATACAGACACAACAGTACTAGCTAATATAGGACTGAGTGATAGCTTAGTCAATAGAGTGCTTGCCTTGCAAGCCTGAGGGCCCAAGTTCGATTCCCAGCATCTACATAAAAGTGCCAGGTGTGATGGCACTCGCTTGTGATCCCAGGACTGGGGATGCAGACACGGGCCGTTCCCTGGGGGCTTTCCGGCTAGCCAGGATAGACTAATTGGTGAGTTCACGACCAGGCGAGACATCTTGTCTCAAAAAAGAAGGTGGACAGTGCCTGAAACAACAGCTGAGGCTCCATGTGCACTTACAACTGTCCACACCCTACCTCCCAGCACACATGTACACGTGAAAAACACCAGCTACTATGTCGTTCACGTTCACGTTTTTCCAGCTCTCTCTTGCAGTTGTGCTTTTTTAATAGATTACACTCCAACCAAGAATCATTCACTGTGTTTAGTAACTACCTATCTCATTATCTTTTGAAACAGGGTCTAAATATTTAGTCTAGGCTGACTTCCCACTCCCGATTCTCCAGCCTTAGTCTCTGGAGTGCTGGAATTATAGGCAGGTACCACCCTGCCAAGCTCACTCTACTGTATTTTTTTATAGCAGCCTGAACATTCCGTCCTGTTTCTAGTGGAACAATCTTGAGCAACTCACACCTGCTATCTTCTTCCTGTCGATTGTGAAGAACTGTGACAGCGCTGGGAAATTCTGTGACAACTTATGAAAGAGAAATTCCTCGTTGCATTAGACTTACATTTATCTTGTCACTCTGAAAAATGTTAAATGCTGAACACAAATAAACGTCAGTTTACAAACCAAAGTGCCCTAGAATTGCTCAGGGACTCAAGTGTGCAATTATAGAATTTAGCAGCAGGATTTTTTCCCCCTCAGCAAAAGGCGAGGTAGCAGAAGGATTTCAGCTCTGTTTTATTTTGTCATTTTGTTTTAGGATCACAGTTACATAAAAACATGGTCCAACTTTTTCGTAAGTATTCCTCTTCTGTGGAAAATAGATCTGTCATCTGTTCGGCCACCGAACCTGCTAAATATTTCCCTAAGTGAAATAGAGCAAAAGATCTCTTACTTTGGAACCCCAGGACATCCAGGAGAGAAATAAACACGTTTTTCCCTCAGGAAGGACTACTTCCTACATAAATTTCAAAACTATCTTCTGGTGGCCAACCCTGTTTTTCCAGCAGATGGCAACAATCCACAGAGGGTGAGCAGGGTGAATGGACAGCACACAACATGCAGGGTATGCATATTGCCGGGGCATGAGCTCCAAGTGAGAGGGCAATGATGAGCACCCAGGCAAGACAGGATACAATGCACAGTTGCACCCAGCATGCTTGGAGCCGGCAGCATGTCTCATGAAAAGGGGCCGTGCCTTTCATTTTTTATCTATAAGTTAAGAGCAAAAAGAGCTATACCATTTTGTCACTTTGTTTGTTTGTTTTGTTTTGTTTCTTGAGACAGGGTTTCTCTGTGTTCCTGGCTGTCAATGAACTTGCTTTGTAGACTAGGCTGGCCTTGAACTCACTGAGATCCACCTGCCTCTACCTCCCAAGTGCTGGGGTTAAAGGCGTGCACCACTACCCGCTCGGCTCATTTTGTCAGTTTTAAACTTTTGTTTTCAGAACCACATGTTACAGAACAGCTGATAAAGGGTGGAGGAGTGGTTGATATTCAAATTGAACTAATTACATTCAGTACCCAAAAGATAGTGTGTGTTCTGAACAGAAGCAGCAAATTCCGAGCGGAAGTGCTTGGGGACAAAAGAGGAGGAAGGCAAAGCTAAGGTGCTGCTCACGGAAGTGTGGGCTCTGCCTGCCAGGAGCTGACACGTGACGCTTCTTTTCCACAATGTGTTGTGATCTGCCTACCATGGTGGCACCAGGCAGTGTCAGTACACAGGGAAAGGCAGGGCTTGACGCTCCGGGCTAGCCTGGGGTACAGAGGCAGTGGAACAAGTATAAAAAGAGATATAAATAGACTCCCTGGCTTGAAGTGAATGCGGGTCAACTGGGCTGTTCTCACTGTGTGCTAGGGAATGTCCTGACCCAGGCTTGTTGGCTTGGCGGGGCTTGAGACCAGCAAGTAAGCCTCAAATGCTGACAGGGATCTATAACATCCATCATCGTACTTGTCAAGCAACTTCCCTGAATTTCTAGAGGAAATACAAAAAATAGGGATAATAAATGTTCTTCTCACGCAGTGATTTTTTTTTTTTTGCAGTGTTTTAATTCCTCCACTGCTATGAAAATTACCTGACCAAAGCAACTTAAAGAAGACAGGGTTTATTTCAGCTTACTATTGGAAAAGAAGTCTTAATCATGGTGGGGGGGAGGGGCAGAAGGCACTGGTCATATAGTATTTGTGTCAGGAGACACAAAGTCACAAATGTGGCTGCTCAGCTAGCTTTTCTGTTTTATGAATCTGGAATGTCATGGTGCTGCCCACATTCTTGATGGGTTTACCTACCTCAAGGAACCTAATCTAGAAAATCCCTGAAAGATATGCCCTGAGAACCATTTCCAAAGTGGATTTAGATCCTATAAAGTTGACCATTGATGTAAACTATCACACAGTGTTAGTGATTGAACCCAAGGCGTTGTACATGCTGGGCCAAGAGCTTTACTACTGAGCCACATTTCCAGTCCCCAAAGGTTATGTTATAATGATGCTCAAGTATGACAGCAAACACTCATGCAACTGAAGTACTATTAGGTTAAGGATTCCATATTATTTTTCCTCCTCTCTATAGCTCTGACTAGCCTGAAATTCTGCCTCAGCTTCCTTGAGTCTGGGATTATAGGATGCAGTACCATGCTTTCTCTCTCTTTCCTTTGAAACATATAAGAAAGGATAGGAAACCAATAAATGCAATCTCTACTAAAGATGGAAGGAACTATGTGGATGGTGGCATTTGGGAGTCTGTGGTAGAAGACTTCTGAGTTCAGGACCAGCCTGGGCTACACAGGGAATCCCAGGACAGCCTGGGCTATAGTCTCAAAAGGAAAAAAAAATCTACTTCAAATAGACTAAAAAAATATATATAAGATTTTGACAATAAAATGTGAATGCACGTAAACAAAATGCCATATGTCTAAAACTTTGAGAAATAAGTACCAAAGAGCAGATGTTAATCAAAGCCAAGCCTCTCCAGAGTCATATTTCAGGCTAATGCCATTCTCTATCAGCCAGCGTGTACTGCAAACACGCAGGACGAAGGTCACTGAAATGAGGTGGAACCAGTTTGACAGAGAGTGTGCAATCTTGTTTCAACAGATTGGTTAATATGAGAAAAAAAATAAGATGGATAACACCAAGAAGGCAGGCTCTGGGGTGACTTCAGAGGACCCAACCTTCTTCTCGGGCATTTCAGTGGGAGTGTAAGGCACCCCAGAGATATATGGGTTGGAAAGGAGCTTCAGAGTCAATAGATGGAGGCACCATTGACAAAAGATAGGGAGGGGGTGAGCAAGGTGCTTTGTTTGAATGGAATTGCGGGAAACTGTACATTAGCAGATACTTTTAAGCATCTGATTGGGACCTTATAGGCAGATGGAGAGCTGCCACAGAACTTAGCGAAACCAAGAGTGAAGCTTTTCTTCTTCTCCTCATTTTCTTTTCCTAGTTCACAACTTCCATGTCCCTTCATATACTTCACCCAATCTAAATAATATATAATAAATATCGAGCTGTACAAAATCCTTCCTTTCACCGCAAACACACATTCAAGAAATGTAAATAGAGCTGGGAGTGGGATACAGGCCGGGAGCCCGAGTACCTGGGGCACAGGAGAGTTGCCTCCACTGTGACAAAAAGTCAGCAGAGAAGGTCAGTGAGCAAGTTCTCTGCTTCAGTAACTTTCCTGGCACTTTTCCAAATTATTTGCCTATTTTTATTTCTTCTGTTAAAATGAATCTTTTGAGTGTGGTGTGGGAGTGCATGCCTGTAATTCCAATGCTTAGGAGAGTTACTAAAGCAGAACCACTGCTGTGAGGAGTTCAAGGCCAGCCTGAGCTACATAGTAAGTACCAGGCCAGTGGGACTGGTACATATTCCTCACAGCAAAAGTCCAAACAAAACAAAACAATTAAAAATCAATAAATTCAAAGCGGACTGGAGAGAGGGCTCCATGGGTAAGAGTGTGCTGCTCTTGAATCCAGCACACTGCAGAGAAAATGGTTCAAACTGCAGTTCATGCTGATATCTCTCATTGTGGGGAATACACAAGTCACAGGAGCCTTCTTCCCACACTCCCGATGTGAATCTGGTGGTCCTGCGGATTCCGGTCTGGGGATTCCGGTCTATGGTGTAGTACCAGGACACGAACACCAACAACACCTCACTTTAGCCATTACTTTCAATCTCTTTTCTCACTTGCCTTCAAGTAAAGCCAGAAAGGCAGTAACAGAGCTGTTTTACATCCCTACCAACCTTGTCCCGAAGAGGAAAGCGACGTGTTGTAATTTGACTGAAAGACCTAGGACAGGAAGGAAATAAAGGCCCCGTGTCTGGACGAAGTGTAAGCTCAGCCAGTGGGGCTGACTTTAGAGGCAGATGACCGAAGTGAGCACTTGGCTCTTGTGCAAAGTGTCACGGATCACACAGTGGCTTCGTTTTATACCCCCTGAAAGGGTGCCTCTGGCAATGCTGAGGGAGGACGCTGGTGCCTTCCTGACTCAGAGGCAGGAGTGTGCCAGCCGCTGACTCACCCTCCTCACTTCCTGGGATGCCTGGGTGTTCCGAGACACTAATGGAGGATTAAATGAAGGTTGCCATGACAGCTATGTAAATGCTCTCATGATAATATCCACAGACTTTGTTCCGTCTGCCCTGGAAGTTGAATTCTCTCCCTTCTGAAACACTTATCTCTTTAACAGTTGTATTTCTTCAATCACTAAACAACATTGATTTACAGAACGATAAATTCCGAGTCCCCCCCGCACCGCCCCCGCTTTTTTTTTTTAACCTAACTGAAAAAAAAACCCTCTAAGATTAGCAAACAGAGCACTAACATTTATCTTCTTGACTCTATGTGCCCGTGGCTCCTCGTTCCCTTAAATACTCAGAAGAGACTTGCTAGGACAGGAGATGCCTATTAGCCAAATCCTTTATGTACAACCGAGGTCTTCTACTCACCTCACCCCTGGCGTTAACTTCAACTTCATTTGTCTGCCAGATTCACTTTACTCTACCTCTTTGTGCCCTTGTTGATACTAATCTTTGGTTTTGATGACTTGATTCTGTTTTTCTTCCATGTCTATAATACATTCTAATCACTTTACCCCTACCCACTAGTCATCAGTGGGGATACAACTGAAGCCAGCGAGCATCCCCTTCTCTGAATCTGTCTGTAGCAAATGATTCAGCAGTAAGTAAACCCTGAACCCTCCTCCATTGGTGCCCCCTGACTACCGACGGCCCGTTCTTATGCAGATCCAGTAGAGGCCTGCAGAGTGGCAGTGAATTCCAGGTTGCGGAAGATGACACTTCATACCTCTTCCTCCTTTCTCCTGCCTCCTCTGGTCTTTCTGTTTCCTCTTCTGCAATGGTCCCTGAGCCTCAGAGGGATGCACAATCCTAATCTCTTGTTTTAATCTTGCCAAAGTTTTACCTAAAAATGAGACCCTAAATTTCGAGAATATATCTAGGCTAATGTGCACCCCGCCCCCATGACTGCTTAAATTGCTGGCAAATGGGAGGACAGTTTTTGTTGGGGAGCCAGCCTCCCCAATTTCATTCTCCAAGTAACAGCTCAGGTGCTAACTCCTGGCAATCTCCATCCTAATCAGAGGGACCATTCCATGCACTGATGACAACCCCCCAGATAATGAGGATGAGAGCCAAGGGCATTCCCAAGGGTGTGGCTTTTTAAAATTTATTATTATTATTATTATTATTATTATTATTATTATTATTATTATTATAGGAATTCTGGTTGTTGGAGAGTTAAAAGAATGTTGGGTCCTAGCTAGAAACCGGCGTAGCCTGTAGTGAGTACTTCAACAACCTTCCCTTGCTCAGGCTGTTGGAGGCCAACCAGAGTCCCTAGCTCAATGTGACTTCACTGCACTGGGTCCCCTCCGGTGTGCAGGGCAGTGTCTGTGCTGTGACAGTTCCACGCGGTGTACTTGGATAAATATTTCCAGCGGAGCGGAAGAGGAAGCTTTCAAACTTCCAGACCGGCTAATTTCCATAGAGGGGGTAACTTCAAATGGCCCTTTCAGATGAGGAAACGCCAATTTCTCAGCTGTTTCCAGCTGGCTGCGCCCCTCCCCCACGGTTCTTCCCTGCAGTTTCCTTCTCTCACTGGGGCTAAGCCTCTGGCTTCTCTTTAAGACTATTCTGTGCTGTTTTAACATTTGTTGATATGACACATCCTCCAGAATGTTAAGACCTTGAGTCTGGGCTGAGCTAAGCAGGAGTCAGAACCAATGTAACCCAAGAGACTTTGGTTCAGAACAAACAGGTACTTGGTGCCCCTCATTAGCAAGTGACTTCAGTTTCTCAAATGGTACCAGCCTCAAGGATCATTTCTTTCTTTAAATTTTTTTTTAAATTTTATTTGGATGCGTGTTTTGTGGGCATGTATGTCTGTGTACCACTTGCAAGCCTGATGCCTCAGGAGACCAGAAGAGGGCATCGAATTCCCTGGAACTGGGGGTACAGACAACTGTGAATTGCTATGTGGGATTGAACCTGGATCCTCTGGAAGATCAGATGTGCTTTTAATCAGAGTCATCTCCCCAGCCCTCCCGGCTTAAAAAACATTGTTCCATTTGTTCATCCATTTTGTGGGGTGAGGGGCCCCATGTGCTATGTAGCGCTTGTGAGGAGGTCGAAGGACAGTTTGTGGGACTGGCTCTCTTTTTATCACATGGATCTCAAGGACAGAACTCACTGTCTAGCTTGGTGACAAGTGCCTTTACCTGCTGAACCATTTCACTAGCCCTTGGCATCCAAGGCTCTGATACAGCATCAGATGAGCCAGCCACTCTGATGCTGTCATGGTACATAACTGCCTTGACCATCAATGCTCTCTGCCAAAAGGCTTCCATCAAAGGGGGACGTGTGGGGGCTCAGTGGTTAAGAGCACTTGCTGTTCTTCCAGAGAATCCAAAGTCAGTCTCCAGCACCCACATCAGGCAACTTATAATTGCATGTAACTCCCAATTTCAGGGGATCTGATGCACTCTTTTGACATCTGCAGGCACCTGCACACATGGGGTTCACACACTGCATGCACACACACACACACACACACACACACACACACACACACACACACTATAATACAAAACATTTTATTTTTTAAATTTTATTTATTTATTTATTTATTTATTTATTTATTTATTTATTTATTTGAGACAGGGTTTCTCTGTGTAGCTTTGTGCCTTTCCTGGAACTCACTTGGTAACCCAGGCTGGCCTCAAACTCAATGAGATCCACCTGGCTCTGCCTCCCGAGTGCTGGGATTAAAGGCGTGCACCACCACTGCCCGGCCTACACCACCACTGCCCAGCCAACATTTTAAAACAATAGAAAAAAGCCAGGCAGTGGTAGCACATGCCTTTAATCCCAGCACTAGGGAGGCAGTGGCAGGCAGACCTCTGTGAGTTCGAGGCCAGCTGGAGGCAGGAGGCTCAGGAAATCATTGTTACCTGTTGTTATAGAGAGAATCCAAAGCTTGCCTGGGCTACATGAGATAGAAAGAGGGAGATGGAAAGGAAGAGAAAAAGCAGAATGATCCCAAGAAAGGTTTCAAGTGGAAATGACCCCATGTTCTTAATGGAGACAGGCAGGCATTTTTCTGGGGGGTGTGTGGGGCTTTCTCTGGGCACCTTCATGTTTTAACTGTGTGATCCACAGCATGGTCTCCCTCAGTCTCACCTCACCATATTCTCTCAGTTTGCTGCCAAGCACTGGCTAGCGAGCTGTGATCTGCAATCCACAGTCAGGACCTGCACCCTTCATAAGTCTGGAATTTTCTGTGTGCAAGCCTCCTCTTCCCACCATTCAGGGTGCACTTCTCTTCATGGTGTGCAAACTGTTCTCTCCTCTCTTTGACCCCCCCCCCCCGCCCCCCCACACCCTTCCACCAATTTTTGTTGACACTGATAATTTTTAGTTGCACAAACACTTATCAAAGACTTGTACTGTCTTAAAATGCTTCTTGTTTGGAAAACACTGAAGTCAGGGTGTTAATCAGGATGTTGTCAGGAAAAAGCCCACTCAAGCGGACTTAATAGAAACTAACGTAAGGGGGCTGAGAGGTGGCTCAGCGGTTAAGAGCTGGCTGCTCTTCCAGAGGACCCAGGTTCAATTCCTAGCACCCACATGGCAGCTCACAACTGTTTGAAACTCCTGTTCCAGGGGATCTGATACCTTCACACCAATGCACATAAAATAAATTAAAAAAAAAAAAAGAAACTAATGTAAGGATTGGGCCATGCAAAGAGGGTTGGCTAAGGCCAAGTGGAACAGGTGAGGGGATAATGAGGCATCCTGAGACCAGGGCGGTCTGAACATATCTCCATCCACTCCAGGCCTCTAGTCACGAGTTGAAGGGGGAGCAGACAGCATGAGAGAATGACTGTCCAGTGCAAATGGCCTTTGTAGAGGTGAACAGCTACTTCTAGAAACTGAGCAAGGCAGAGCACAAAGGGAGATGAAAAATTGGCTTTTCCGTCTTCTCACTGCTGTTAGCTGTGAATGACTTTGTATGAAGGGCAGAACAAGGAAGCCTTATTTTATTGATATAGTTCCTAGGAATGAGCCTCCAGGACACAGAGGGGTAGAGAAAGAATCTGAAAATTGGTAAAGCAAATGGAGAATAATCATCAGACTATGGAACATATGAGAATTTAAATTGCATACACCATAGCAGCCCACCTTTTTTCTTACATTTTGTTATCCAGCTATTTGGACAGTTGATATTATCTTGTATCTGACTTACAGTTTTGTAACCATATTACTGTATCTTTGGTTGTTTTTAAGATAGGGTTTCTCTGTGTAGCCCTGGCTGTCTTGGAACTCGCTCTGTAGACCAGGCTGGTCTTGAACCCAGAGATCCTCCTGCCTCTGCCTCTGGAGTGCTGGGACCAAAGGCATGACCACACCTGGCTGATCATGACGCCTTATTTCTAGTTTTTGTTTGTGTGTAGTACTGGGGGCGGGGGCATGGCATCTAGGACAGGGCTTTACCAGAGACAACACCTGCAGATCAGATCATTATTGACACTGGTAAATGACAAGGTTGTGCTTTCTGTAGCAATAAAGATGACAACATGCATTTTACTATTCTAATATTTTTAGAGGACAGAGGTAGCTCAGCAGTTAAGAACACTGACTGATGTTCCAGAGGAACCATGTTTAATTCCTACCTCGTCCGGAGTCTGATCACGCCAGGATATAAATAAATAAATGAATATTTTTTAACAACTCAAAAACAATTTTTCCAAGTCTGTAATAAAAATTGCCTGAGACTGATTTCTCAACCCAATCCTGTGCACAATGGTAGGGGTGAATTGTCAGTACAAACTCTCACACAATGGAAATCTCACATCATCATCTCAAAGTAACCCAGATCCAACTAGGAGAGCTGGCTGTATCCTTTGCTCTGCATTGAAAATCCCCCACAAAGTCAAGTTCAATTTGAGCTGAGCAGGAAGCTCTAGGTTTGATCCGTGGAACCCTTCCCTTTCACCAACAAAAGAGTTGAAAAAAGGTTTCTTTCACATTTCCTGCACTCTACCATTTGCCCATGTTTATTTCTGAAACTATTTTCCGGATCTGCTTCTGAGATTGCTGTCCTGCATTCCTCTTATCTCTTTCTCAAACCAAACCAAGGACAGATAGCAAAAAGGAAGCTGTGCCGGGATAAGAATGTGCTGATCTGTTATTTGGTTTGGTCCTCTACACATCCCGATATACTGATTAGACATTTAACAATGTGCTGTTTGGATGTTTTATCTATTGAGCCAAATGACAAAACTTTCCTAAAGTCTTCTCTTCAGATGGACATATTGCTGGACATCTACTAGAGCTTCCAGGGTGAGGCTGGCTAGAATTGGCAAAGGCCTTGCTTTGTTCCTGTATCAAGGAAACAAACCATGCTATTTCTCTCTGAGCTGTGCCCCAACTGTGACAAACAGTGACAGTTTTACCTGCCACGTGAAGAGGCTTAAACAACTTTTGTTTGTTTGTTTGGAGACAGGCTCTCACTGTGTAGCTCTGACTGTCCTGGAATTCACTGTGTACACCAGACTGACCTCTCACAGAGATCCACCTGCTTCTGTCTCCCCATTGCTGGGATTAAAGGCGTGCTCCATTAAGCCTGGCTTTATAAAGCAAAATTTTAATGGCTGTTTAGTGCCTTTATCTGAGTTATATGTAAAACTAAAATGAGTTCACTTTTACTGTAAAGAGCACAGCAGAATAATTTATCAACGAATGTATTGGTAAATTATTGACTGGCTAAGTACTGCCTAAAGTTGAAGGCCAATTACTGGTTTTCTTTTTCATTTTTGTGTGTTATTTGATTTGAGAAAGGCTGACTTGCAATCCTCCTGCTTCAGCTCCCAAGTGTTAGGATTACAGGTTACGTCCTTCTACATTGATTTTCTTTTATTAGGCAGCCCAGGCTATGTAATTTTGGAAACAAAGCTCCATATGGCAATTTACAAAGCCAATCATGTGGGTAAAAACAGTGATATTTCATAAGAAAATATTAATGTTGAAAGAAATGGTGTTCTGTTAATTTAGCTACTATTGTACCCATAATTACATCTGAGGTTTTTAGAAATAAGCACAATCAAATATGAAACATCTCAGCTAGCACTACTTACAGGGCATCTGTGGTAACCCATGGACACAAAAGGCAGTCGATGTTACAACGTGGGCGAGAGAACAGACTCACAAAGAAATACACGGCCTTGGAGTTTTTCCTAAAGTAGTTTTTTCTTGACCTTAATTAGCAGACCAAAAAATGGTCTGTGAAATTTTAATTTTAATGTTTACACTGGAGGAGCCAAGCAATTAAAACTTGTTTAAACAAGGATCTACTTAAAACACTTCTGAAAATGTACAGGGGCCAGGATGGTAGTACAATGCCAACGTCCTGGCCTTCCTTGCATGGAGTCTTGTGCTCAATCCCCCAGTAGTGGGAAGGAAACCAAGAAAGTGAGAGACCAGGAGTTAAGCCAACTCTCTGGTAGGCAGACAGTTAGGGAGAGGGACCACGGCTGGGTAAGAAGGGGGACAGTTCCCAAGGTTCTTCCTCAACCTCTGTCTTAGTTAGGGTTTCTATTGCTGCGGCTATGAAACACTATGACCAAAAGCAAGCTGGAGAGGAAAGAGTTTATTTCACTTATACTTCCACACCTTAGTCCCTTACTGAAGGAAGCCTGGACAGGAACTCAAACAGGGCTGGAACCTGGAGGCAGGAGCTGATGCAGAGACCATGGAGGAGGGCTGCCTATTGCCTTGTTGGTCCTTATGCTTGCTCAGTCTGCTTTCTTATAGATCCCAAGACCAGCAGCCCAGGGATGGCGCCATCCACAATGGGCTGGGCCCTCCCCATCACTGATTAAGAAAATGCCCTACAGCTGGATCTTACGGAGGTATTTTCTCAATTGAGCCCCCCTCCTCTCTGGTGACTCTAGTTTGTGTCAAGTTGATACAAAACTAGCCTGTACAACCTCCTCTCAGCTTTTGTCTCCCACTAGCATGCCCCTGCTGACAGACTCACTCAACAAGTTCAAGGCCTGATCAGGACAGATCACACACAGTTGGACCGTCAACAATCCTGTCTTCAAACTGACCAACCCTAGATTAGGGGAGAAAGATTCTTCAGAGGTTGTAAAACCCCCAGGCCTCAAGAAAAGACTGGAGTTTCAGTTTTCTGAGTCCCCCCTCTGCCTTGTAGAGGGTCTTCTCTGGGTGTCTGCTGTGTGCATGTTACCTCACCCCAATAAGTGGCTTCCTTTATTTGCTGATTCTGTTTGCGGTGCTTGAGATTTCTCTGCAGCTACCTGTTGCACTTCAGCATTTTCCTGCCTTTTAATTCTTTTTTTCCCCCCGGTTTTTTGAGACAGGGTTCCTCTGGGTAGCTTTTCACCTTTCCTGGAACTCACTCTGTAGCCCAGGCTGGTCTTGAACTCACAAAGATTCGCCTGCCTCTGCCTCCGGAGTGCAGGGATTTAAGGCATGCACCACCACCGCCCGGCGCCTTTTAATTCTTTAACTGGCAGAAAAAAAATCGAACCTGATCAAGACCCCTAGACTCCATCATTTGTAGACTGTATCAGAAGGAAGACAAAATTACATTTATTTGTTAAAGAACATACCTAGTCTCAAAACTAATTGTAGTTTGTTTTCTGTTTACTGAGTTAGCATAACCCAAATAAGCTAATTCATAAACTAGACTATTTCTGCATTTTCACTTAAAAACTTAAAATCTTAATATTGAACCAGAAAGAGCTTTCTCTTTCAGTTCCTAGTTACACAACATAAAGCAGTATCATAACTGATTTAGTGTTCTACTGATGTACATTTATGTTGTAGCCAATATTTTGCTATTCTCTACAACAGTACATGTTAGTTTTTCAGTACTATAACAAAATGCAAGAGACAAGTAACCTTCGAATGGAAAAGGTTTGTTTTTGTTGCTAGTGTTGAAGATTTGAGTGCATGATTGATTTGGTCCTGCTGCTTTGAACTTGTGATCAGGCAGCACGTCCTGGCTGGAATGTGTGTTGGTACAAAAAGCTGTTCGTTCTTATGTATAGAAATGTGTCTTTTCAAATTCATGTGCATTTGTAATTTTGATTCTGCCAGTTCCTGTTTTGCTCTAGCCTCGCCAAAGTAGCAAAGCTACATAGATGTTAATGCTTTTCAGTTAGAAATATGCCAAGTAAGTAGGTTTCTCATTAAAGAACTAGAAAGTAGGACAAGTATATTCAGCAATGCAGAGTTAATTTTCACTCAAAAATACATTCAACAGGAATTTCTTTTGAACCTATCCCATGTCAAGAGCTTTTAGGCGCTTGAAATATATATACATCCCAACAATTCAAACTCATATCCCTGTCTGTATATGGAACTTACACTTGAGTTCTACAGTTTGAAACTCTTTGCTACTTCCTAAGAAGCCAGTTAAATGTCAAAATCCTGAAAAGGATCTGTTGAGATTCTCCACATGGGAGCCAGACATATGCTACAAAGTGTTATTTAAAAACCAAGTAGGGGCAATGTTGCCCATGATTTCACCACTCTGTCAGGTCCTCTTCCAACAACATACCAACCAGAGAGCTCTTTTTATCCGCCTCCATCTGCTGTTGGTAGTGATCAGCATACTGTGGGACTGCGGTATCAGCTGAGATTAGGTTGTGAAATAGGAAGTGGAGTTACAAGCAGATTTGCAAGTGTATGCAAACTGTTCCCTGCTATCACTTGCTGAAACTCTGGGTGCCCACTTCAGGCTTGGGAGGAGGCAAGACAGGGCCATCAGCACATTCTTATCAAGGCACAATTTCCTTTTTGCACACTGTCCTTGTTTTGGTTTTTGGAAAGGGATCAAAAGGGAATTCTGTGGAAAGTACTTTCAGAGGCACACAACCTTACTATGTATACCGAGCAATGGCATATTTTGTATATCCTGAACAAGGGCATGGAAAAGGGAACATGTTAGAAACTGGGGGAGACCAGAAACATGATGAAAGCCAATGAAAGGGAATAGCAAGTGCAAAGATACAGTATAGTCTTCTATTTTTAAGTTCTCTTCTTGAGCATCTAAGAGGAGAGTTTCTTAGAACATTAGCCCGGTTAGATTTAATAAGGATTATGAGAGACAGCTGTTAGAAACCTTGACAACATCCCAGTGGGATTTATTTATTATCACTTAACAAACAATTCAGAGTTCAGCTTGTGCTAAGCTAGACACTGCTGCATCTTTATGGATGAAACCAGAAAAGAGCTATTTCCAGAACCTGGCTCTTGAACCCTATGCGGCTTTCCCGTCTTCTCTGGTGTTACTGAAATCTGATCTGGGCATCTTAAGAGGCACAACCAACAAGTGCCTAATGAATAATTTCTGAATTCCCAATACTTAATTTTTTTTTCAAAGTCTTCCGATTTTTAGCGCCGGAAGATTTTAAGTCAAGAGTCTTCACGTGATAGTGGAGGTGCAGAAAACCGGTTAAGTGACAATGAATCGCAGAAGCCAGGCCTCTGCGGATTTTCATTCTAGTAACTCTCACCACATGATCACCACCCAAAACCTTCACCGTGGGCCACTTCCGGGTTCCACGCTGCCACACTGCAAACTTGGGACAATGACATCCTGGCCCACAGTGATCACACAAGAGCAGGCTCCATGGACTCAAAAAGCAGCCACGCCGCTCCTGGGTACTGCTCGTCCAGCACCCTACGCAAGGCTGAGGCCACCACTAGCTCCGCACTACACTAGCTCGGCACCGACCTAGTAGCTCAAGATCACCTGAGTTCCACTTCGTGCCAATGTAAGTGCGGCATGTTCCCCGACTAGCAGGGGGTTGCCAGCCTGTGGACCCGTGACCTAGGGCGCCATTAAGCCCTAGACCGCAGATTCCTTGCTGCCGTAGTACTTTCAGCTCTCCATCCCCCCCCCGTCCATTCCCACTAGCGTTTTCCCAACACTTCCCACTAGATGTTTACAAAGTGTTGACACCCACTCGGCCGCCAGCTTCCGCTCCCTCCCTAATTCCTCCGCACCCCCCAACCTGCCCAACCAACCTCCCGGCACCCCGCCCATCTGGAACTCTGCGGCCATCTCTCCCTGCCCGCCCTTTGATGCCAGGAGCTTGGAGCCCCGCCCACTCCAGCGGTCACGTGAGCCGCCCGCGCTTCACAGCGCCAGCGCCCCCGCCACCATACACGTGACCCCCATCATCCCCGCCCATCCACAACACCCGCCACGCCCCCGCTCATCACGTGGGCCCTCCGCCCCGCCCCTCACGAGCGACTCGCCACGCCCTCTCCCACCATGTGATCCGGTCGCCCCGCCCTCCCCAGCGACCGCCCCGCCCCTTCCATCACGTGGCAGGGACGCCCCGCCTTCCCCTTAGTGCCCACCCCGCCCCGCCCCGCCCCCGCGCCGGCGCGCTCCGACGTGCCCTGGAACTTACCCTCCCTCAGAGACCAGCCTGCGGGGACGCCCGGCGGTGGCGGCCCCCGAGTGCGCGCTCTTCAGGCGGTCTCTCCGTCGCCCGGCCGCCGCGCCGGCGGAGGAGGGAAGCTGCCCGTCGCTAAGTCTACGACCCTTGGTAAGAAGGCCGGGCGCGGGTTCCCGCGGAACGCACAAAGGCGCTCGGGGGCGCGGGCTATGCCCGCTGAAGGCTGCGCCGGGGAGGGCGGCGGCCGCCTGGCCCACGGGGCGAGCAGGTTTCCATGACCCGGGTCTCAGCCTGGGCTCCCGGGCTTCCTGCCTGCGGGCAGCGGGCCCTCGGGAGGGCGGGAGGGCCGGCCCGCCCCCCGCGGCTGCTGCCGGTGGACACACCTGCCACCTGGGCCGCGGCGGGGACCGTGGACGCGAGCGGCTGGCTCTCCCCGGCCCCGGAGGGGTGCGTCTGCTGCCTCCGGCTCTGATCCGAGGAGTCTTCCGAGCCCTCGAGTCCATCAGAAACAACAGACCCCGCTGCCAGCGCGCTGCTTGCCTCCCGTCTCGGGCGCTTGTTTTGTCTTTCCGGAAAGGCTGCCCTTGACACGTTGTGTCTTAAGTTACTGCAGACCCTCTCAGACAGAATGGCCACAAGGTGGTCATTAGGGAGAAAGGCACGCCCTTCAGTTTCAGAGGCGGGTGATGTTTTCCTTTTTTTTTTCTTTCTTTTTTTCTTTTTTGCCTGCAGCAGCAGTTTAAAATGCTTTGCACAGGCGAAAGCTAAATGTTTCTAGTATACCGTTTTTTAAAAGTTGGAATGCCATTCCAAGTGAACTGCCACGGGTAAAGGTTTTTAACACTGGTTACAAGGTTGGCCGTGTGTGGTTCATGTTGACACGCGGAAGTAGATTTTATTGACCATTTAGGCACACATTCCTAAAGGGAGGTACATTGGAGGAAGGAGCATTGAGGAGTCACCCGGGTTCTGGTTCAGATTCTGCTGTCCGACTTAAAGAGGTGAGACCTTGGAAGACTCCGAATGTTGCAGTGAGAAATGGTGCCTGGAGGTGTTGATTTGCTCACGTCCGGTTTTGCTTACCTGATCTCTAAGAGGGTGTACTGTGGCATGGATCCCCTTTCCGTTCCTGCACTTCTCTGAGTCTGGCTGCAGGTGCACTATTTTCTATTTTAAAATTGAACTGGAAGCCTTTCAGAACAGTTTTTGGAACCCCAAAGCAGACGGGTTCGCGAAGGTATGATTTTGCCATGCCATCGAAGAGTTAGGCCACAGGCCGAACGTAACTTTGCACCTTTCTGAGGTGTTTTTCTGTCCAGGAAACAAAGCATAATGTTCTCTGTGTGTGTGTGTGTGTGTTCGTTCGTGTGTTCCTTAGTATTTATTCTGTCCAGGAAACAAAGCATAATGCTGTGTGTGTGTGTGTGTGTGTGTGTGTGTGTGTGTGTGTCTCTAAGTCCTTAGTATTTATTGACAATCTCCTGTTTTTTTTTTTTTAATCACCCATGGAATTGGAGATTGCTCATTGAATCATGATATGACGCTGCTTGTGTAGATAGTTGTGCTTATATAATTATCAATCTTTTAGTTCTTGAATATGCTGCAGTTGTGAGGCATAAATGAAATATGTAAATGCTGCAGAACAGATTATTAATTGTAATCATTTTACTTTTTTAAATCAGAAAATATTTATTCAATACTTTTAAAAAATGGCCTGGTAAAAAAAATGAGCTTTGCAAATGACATTACTGGAATTAAGGGTAATAATTTTATTCATTTATGCACTTTTTTTTGAGATAGGGTCTCACTTTGTAGCCCCAGCTGGCCTAAAACTCTATGTAGACCAGGCTGGCCTTGAACTGACAGGAGATCACCCTCCCCCCAAGTTCTGGGATTAAAGGGTGCACCCATCATGTCCAACTAAGAATAATAATTTTAAACTGATTAAAGTGAGATAGTGATCTATAAAGTCACTAAATAGTAGTAGTATTATTTGAGGAAATGGATGTTGCAATTTTGTAATAGAGAAAAGTGAAATTAAACCCTTACCACTTTTTGTATTTACAGTTTTAATCTTATTTATGAGTGTGTGCTACTGGAAATCAAACCCAGGGCCTTGACATGCTAGGTGAACGTTTTTTTTCTAATAAAAACAACAACCTAGTAAATATTTGTTATGATTATAAGTATGTTCTATTCTGTAGACTAAGTCAGATGTGGAAATGAATCTTTGTAACAAGGATTCATTGTACTTCACCTCACCTTCGGTTGAAGACCCAAATATTGGGCTACCATCTTTGTGACTCCACTTTTCTTTGGTTAACTGGTCTAATTGTGCCAGAACCACGTTGTTCCCATAGACCCAGTGAATGTCCTGTGGTGTCAGTTTGTAGGTGATTTGAACTGAGCCCACAAATGCTGATGCTTTGGAAGCTCCTCACCTCTGTTGACAGTCTGGGGCTTCTCTTACCCTGAAGTACAGGGGAATCACTCTTCTAATAAGCCCCCAGGTCACATGTACACTGTTGCATCCAGACCACTGACAACTGGAGTGTCCTAGAAAAACACTGCCAGCTACCCGGTGATTTTAATTTCTAGTACTCGAGTTGCAAAAAATACCAAGTGAGCAAACTACATAACATAAATCTATTTAACCTCGTATATTAAAAATATATAAGTATCATGAAAATTACTCTCATTTTTTGATTAACTTTTTGATAGATTGTGTAGCTTATACTTAGAGCACATAGTTTTTTCTGCCTGTGTTTCAAATTTTCATATCAACAGTGGCTATTGTGTTATCCTGTATATTGTTGGTTAGTCTGAACTTTTTTTTTTAATTTTCAATTTTATTTATTTTTATTTTATGTGCATTGGTGTTTTGCCTGTATGTATGTCTGTGTGAGGGTGTTGAATCCACTGGGACTGGAGTCACAGACAGTTGTGAGCTGCCATGTGGGTGCTGTGAACTGAGCCCGGGTCCTTTGGAAGAGCAGCCAGTGCTTGTAACTGCTGAGCCATGTTTCCAGCCCCTAGTCTGAATTCTTGATACACTGTTCTAAGTATGTTTGCAGATTATCACAGCAGCAGCCCTTGGCAATGTGTTGATTTTGAAGTGTAGATTTTGGGGCCTCAGTTTCATTCTGTCCTTAAAATTTCTAGAACTGGGACTCATACCCCTTGGTTTAAAAACTCTCCAGGATATGTTTATGGAATGTTTGTCTAGATGGGATCCTAGATAAGAAAGGTGGGGGTGGGGGCAGTAGGGAAGAGCTAAGAAAATCTGAACCAAGCATGAACATTGTTATGCATCAGTTGATTTTGATTTATAGACTAAGAAAAGTGTGCCAAGTGTAATGTTGAATGAGGCAAATCGGGTCTTAGGCACATGGGAACCCTTCTGAACTATTATTGTAATAATTCTTTTTGAAACAAGGTCTTATGTAGCACAGGCTGACCTTGAACTTTATATGTCATCGAATGTGACCTTGAATTTGAGATACTCTTGCCTTTACCTCCCAAGTGCTGGGATCATAGGCGTTTGCCACCACACACAGTTTATGCTGTGCTGGGAGTAGAACTCAGGGTCTCTTGTATGCTGAGCAGCACTCTACCTAAGCTGTAAACCAGCTCTAATTCTTTTTTTTTTTTTGAGACAGGGTTTCTCTGTGTAGTTTTGGTGCCTGTCCTGGATCTCACTCTGTAGACCAGGCTGGCCTCAAACTCACAGAGACCTGCCTGACTCTGCCTCCCGAGTGCTGGGATTAAGGCGTGCGCCACCACTGCCCGGTTTACCAGCTCTAATTCTATAAATCTTTGTTTTTGTTAATTTTGTTTTTTTGAGACAGGGTTTCTCTATGTAGCCCTAGCTGTCCAGGAACTCAATTTGTAGCCCAGGCTGGCCTCAAACTCATAGAGACCCGCCTGGCTCTGTCTCTTGAGTGCTGGGATTAAAGGCGTGTGCCACCACTCCCACCGCTTCTTTTTCTTTGGGGCGGGGGAATTCTATAAATCTTAAACACTTCTAAAATAAGAAATGTATTTAAAAAAATAGATGATCCAGGTGATGCCATTGCTCTAAGTATGAGAATCAGTGCTCTGAGTCACCAGTGACTTGCCCTTCTGCACCTTGGTTGGCTGAATGGAATTTAGTATTGAGTACTTTTGCCAGAGGAGATAAAATTTAGGAGGGACTTACTGTATTAAATACCTAGTCATAAAATCAGGGGAGATGGCACATTCCTTTAATCCCAGCACTTGGTAGGCAGAGGTAGGTGGATCTCTGAGTTCGAGGCCAGCCTGGTCTGCAGAGTGAGTTCCAGGACAGCCAAAGCTGTTACACAGAGAAACCCTGTGTTGGAACCCCGCCCCCCTTCTCTCCCCCCAAAAAGGTACCTGTACATTTAATTCTCCCAATATGTGGTACGTGTTACTAAGCAGCCTGATGTGCAGTGGGAAACAAAGGGGCTTGGAGAGGTTCAGTGCCTTCCCTTAGATCACATAGCCAATGAGACAGGGACTAGTTTCACTGTATTGTGTTTCTCTACTCACAAGTTTTGCTTCCTAGGTATATGGTGATTAATGTGGATACTGTGTATCATGTTTTCATTGACAGAGTTCTCCTTTTTTCTCTCTCACAGGGATCTTTTGAGGTTTGAATTTTTATTTTTTTTGGTTTTTCGAGACAGGGTTTCTCTGTGTAGTTTTGCACCTTTCCTGGAACTTGCTTTGTAGACCAGGTTGGCCTCGAACTCACAGAGATCCCCCTGCCTCTGCCTCCCGAGTGCTGGGATTAAAGGCATGCGCCACCACTGCGCGGCGAATTTTTTTTTTAAACTGATAGGATACCCAAGGAGCTGAAATGGTACAGCCCAGTTTTAAACTTTAGATCTCTGACCTTGAGTTCTGTGCTTTTTCTTTTCTACCACACAGAATTTAGAATATCTTTTTTTTCCTCTTTCCTTTCTTTTTTCCCTTTTTCGAGATAGGGTTTTTCTGTGTAACACCTTGGCTATCCTGTAACTCGCTCTATAGACTAACCTGTGTCCTATTCTATAGACCGAGGCACAAATGGAAAGGAATAATTGTGACACTGAGACTCATTGTACTTGATGTCATCTTCAGTTCAGGACCCATTGGGCTGCCATCTTTCTCACTTGACTGTTCTTGGGTCAACTGGTGTAATTGTGATAGATCCTGGTGACTGAGCTGTTTGTTGCTTTCGTCGAGCTGACTGATATCCTGCAGTTTCAGTTCATAGGTGATTTGCTTTGTAGTTGAACTGCTAAAAAAGTACTGAAGTCTTGAAGGCCCTCTGCCTTGTTGCTAATCTAGGGTTTCTCCAACCTTAATGAAGAGGGGAATCACCTGCACTTTTAGTAGGTCCCAGGTTGTATGTATAGTGTTCCTCTGCTCAAATTGAAGCTTACTTTTATTGAGGTGTAGTATACATGCATTGGAAATACACATGCTTAATAAAAATGAGTAAACTCCTATGAATAAATACATAAAACAACACAGATGTACTTCAGAAGCATTATTCTAAATGATACAAATGAAGCACAGAAGGCTGTTTGATCCCCTGTAATTAATTAACTCCTTCCTTCCTTCCTTCCTTCCTTCCTTCCTTCCTTCCTTCCTTCCTTCCTTCCTTCCTTCCTTCTCTTTCTTTCTCTCTTTCTCTCTTTCTTTCTCTTTCTATCACAACTTTTGTATCCTTGGGCAAGCAGTGACAAACGGGATACTGTCTACCATGCTTTTTAAATTAGTAGATACATTAGTACACATTTTATCTTTCTCTTCTCAGAAACCTTTCAGGGTTTGTGTTTACTCTTTTACAGAGGGGTGTACCAGAGTTTGTTTAGGCATTTGTTGGCAGATGCTGCTTCTCTTGGGTGGGTTACCAGTTTACACAGTAAGCATATGCTTACTTTTATTAGAAATGGACAAATTATTTTCTAGAATAGCTGTGCCATTTTGCGTTCTTACAATGATGAATGTAGATTCTACTTGCTGCTGTTTTTATCCTAAAGAGTACTTTTTTTTTTTTTAAAGATTTGTTTATTTATTATGTACACAGAAGAGGGTGCCAAATCTCATTATGGATGGTTGTGATCCACCATGTGGGGGTGCTGGGAATTGAACTCAGGACCTCTGCGAGAACAGTCAGTGCTCTTAACCTCTGAGCCATCTCTCCAGCCCCATAAAAGAGTACTTTTTTAAAAGTCATTTTTGCTAAGTTTGGTGGAACACCTTTTCTTCCAGCACTCAGGAGGCAGAGGCCGGGAGAACTCTGAATTCAAGGCTTGCATTGTTTACACAGTTTTAATTTACAGCCAGGCTGTACAGTGAGATACTGTCTTTTAAAAAAATTGGTAAATAAGTAGTAATGTCTAGCTGTTTGACTTAAAATGTGCAGTTTGATGAGCTTAGTAATATGTATGTACCTGTAAACATGCTGTAGTTGGAACATGGTTTGAGTTTGTTTGTGTGTTGGAGCTTGCTTCTCAGGGTGGTGATGTTGCAGGGTGATTTCAGAGTTTCCAGTATGTCCAACAAGGTCTGAATTTGTACCTCCAAAAAGATAAACCATGGTAATCCCAGCACTCAACAGGCAGAGGTGGGCAGATCTCTGAGTTTGAGAACTATCTCATCTACAGAATGAGTTCCAGGACAGCAAGGGCTACACAGATAAACCCTGTCTCAAACCCCCTTCCCCCCCCAAAAAAAAGCTATAACGGTGGCCCCAAACAAAATTGTAGTTTAACTTAAAACAAGATGCTTTTGGGTGTGTGGTTTTAAAAATTCAGTCACTAAGTTATTGAGTGTGACTTTTGCAGATGACAGCATCTTCTTGCAGTAATGAAAGATGGAACAAGCCAGTGAGAGGAAAGGCCTGTGTGGAAATTACGAGGCTATTGAGTGCACCTCCTTCAGGAGGAATTTGTGCATCTCTTTGGATCTGGCTGGTTTTAGAGAGAGGGTTATTGGTAAGAGAGCTAGCCTGGCTTCTCCTAGTAGCATTTTGGCTTCCTGCTCTGTGGTCCCCCTTCTCTGTTGTCCTCTCACCACTTTGAAACTGCTTGTTATGCGCTCTCACCACAGCCTAGGCAGTGCCAGCACCATATCATTTAAACTCCAGAACCACGAGCTAAGTAACCAGCCTCAGGTATTATTGTATGTAAATCCAATACAGAAGGCATCACCATTATCAAGATGTGAGTGCACCTAACACTCCATCACTCCCAAATCTCTTGAGTTCTTTTCCCATTTTCTGGCATCAGCTCATCTGTTTTATGTCATTGTAAGTTAGTTTACATGTGGTGATACATTGTGTACCCTAATAAACTTGCCTGAGCATCAGAGGACAGAGCCAACCATCTGCAGGAGGGACCTTGAGAAAGTGGCTAACTCCTATGTTTTTTTCTAGCCAAAAAAAAACCCTATGGAGTTTGCTGCAGAGAGGCTGCAACAAAAACTTAGCCAGCAGGTTAAGGACAACCAGCCCACGTGGGATGGAGACTCTGGCCACTTGCAGCTCAGGCTTGAACTGGGGCCTGTGAGGCCATAGGCAAGAGGCTTTTTTTTTTTTTTGTGAATTCATGCCCCACATTGGGCGCCTAATATTCAAATCTTAGATGGTCTTTTAATAAAAAACCTAGAGCCAGGGTGAAAGCTGAAAGATCAGAGAAGCAGAACAGCCAGCCTCTAGTTCTTACCTATACGAAATCGTCAGCCTAAAGAGAGTGAGTTCCTGTTTCCTCACACCTTATATAGCTTTCTCTGCCCTGACATATTACTTCCTGGGATTAATGGCATGTGTGCTTCCCAAGCAGAGGCATGAGATCTCAAGTGCTGGGATTAAAGGTGTATGCCACCATGCCTGGCTCTGTTTTCTCTCCTACACTGGATCAGTCTCATGTATCCCAGTGTGGCCTTGAACTTACAGAGATCCAGATGGATCCCTTGCCTCCTGAGTGATAGGATTGGTGTGCACCATTGTACTGAACTCTATGTCTAATTTAGTGGCTGGCTCTGTCCTTTGATCCTCAGGCAAGTTTATTAGGGTACACAATATATCACCACATTTACATTTCCTGGTATTTTGTGTAGATGAACTCTCATGCACTGCCTTGGGGTTATCTCCATAAAATTATTTGAGATTTAATTTGTTGTGACATTAGTTCATTCCTTTTTATTATTGAATAATGGCATTTCTTAGGTGGGTATACTACAGTCAGTCTGTCTATAAACTTACTGACTGATCCTTGGGCAATCAAATCAGCTGTTAAGAAACCTACTGTTGTTAAATGGAAACTGCTTTCATTTTTCTTTGGTGAATCCCTAAAAGAATTTTTGTCATGTGATGTAGTTAAATTTTTAAGTATTTGATAAATGTAATCAAATATTTTTTCTTTTTCTTTCTTCCATTTTTTGACCATTTTACATCCTTACATGCAATGAGTTCTAGCTGTTCCATATTCCCAGAAACATGAGTATGATGTGACTTATTATCTTAGTTTAGGTTTTCATTGCTGTGAAGAGATACCATGACCATGGCAACACTTATCAGGAAAACATTTATTTGGGGTGGCTTGCTTACGGGTAAGGAGGTTCAGTCCATTATCATCATGAAGGGGAGCATGGCAGCATGCAGGCAGACGTGGTGCCGGAGCCGAGAGTCCTACATCTTGCAGGCAACAGGAAGTCGACTGGCTGTCACACTGAGTAAAGCTTGAGAAAAAGACCTCAAAGCCTGTCCCCAGAGTGACACACTTCCTCCAGCAAGATCTCACCTCCTAATAGTGCCATTCCCTTTGGGGGGCCATTTTCCTTCAAACCACCACACTTAGCCATAGTAGGTGTATGGTGGCATTGTTTTTTGTTTTTCATTTCACTATAGTGAAACCAGCTGTTTCTTGTTGGAGGCATTTTGCCGTTGGGAATTAGGACCTCTTAAATTGGTAGACTGCAAGCCAAACATAGTGAATTTTAAAGTAAAATGAGGAGAGCAACGTTCAGTCTATGGAGCATCCTCTAGGTTAGTGGCCTGATGCTACAAGGGATGAACTACAGATAAAGTCTTTTTTTTTTTGGTTTTTCGAGACAGGGTGTCTCTGTGTAGCTTTGCGCCTTTCCTGGAACTTGCTTTGGAGACCAGGCTGGCCTCGAACTCACAGAGATCCGCCTGGCTCTGCCTCCCGAGTGCTGGGATTAAAGGCGTGCGCCACCACTGCCTGGCCAGATAAAGTCTTGATGATACACCAGAAGACAAGGAAAGGGTTGCATTAAGACTATTACTTCGGCCGGGCGTTGGTGGCACACGCCTTTAATCCCTGCACTCGGGAGGCAGAGCCAGGCGGATCTCTGTGAGTTCGAGGCCAGCCTGGGCTACCAAGTGAGTTCCAGGAAAGGCGCAAAGCTACACAGAGAAACCCTGTCTCGAAAAACCAAAAACAAACAAACAAACAAAAAAGACTATTACTTCACATGAGACAAAGTGGACTTGGCTAGTTTTGAGGACAGTTAGCATCTCTCTAACTCATGCCTTTGTTGCCACATGCTGAGGAACCCCAAAGGAGCTTGGTGAAATCCAGTTTGAATATTTGCCTTTTTTTTTTTAAATTTTTTTGGTTGTTGTTCCTTAGAAGAAACCGTTGACAAAGCTGAATGTGATTGTGAATGCCTGTAATTTTAGTAGTTGAGGGGCTAAGGATGGTGAGTTTGAGGTCAGCTGGGCTTCATGGTGAGACCCTGTCTGGAAAATAAATAAATAAATAAACCTTTGCCAAACCAATAATTACTAATATCTTCCTGGTCATAAGCTTTTAAAAGTCTGTTTTCTGTGAAGTATATGGTAGAAGAATACTATATGAATGTTGAATTTTTACTGTTTGTTGACAATGTCAGACTATGGATATGACTTGGCAGGTAAAGGTGTTTGCTTTCAAGCCTGACAGCCTGAGGTGGATCCCTAGGATCCACATGGTGGAAGGAGAGAAAACCCCCCCCAACTCCCACCACCCATTATGAACATTCCCACACCAGACTAGAGTGGTTTGTTCCCCCCTCCCTCCGTCCCTCCCTCCCTTCTCTCTCTCTCATATATATATACATATATATATATACATATATATATGTATATATATATATATATATATATATATATATATATATATATATGGACACAGATATAGATACAGATATAGCTTTGGCTGTCTTGGAACTCATGTAGCCCAGGCTGGCTTCTTGGAACATAGAGATGCTCCTGCCTTAGCCTTTGAGTGCTGGGATTAAAGGTGTGGGCCATCAAGCCCAGTGGTATATTTCTTAAAAATCAGTGAGCCTGCATTGTTATTCCTGAATAGTAATTTACACAAATGGAGTTTGAGTTTAGTGGTGTACATTATATGAGTTTGTGTATCCAGTGTTACAATAAAATGCACAGTATTTCCACTACAAAAGTCCCAGGTTTTGGGGACTACACTGTTTATCTTCTCATCTCATAGCCCGTGACAATCCCCAATTGCCTTTCTGATCTTTTTCACAGTCTCTTGTAGTTTGCCCTTTTCAGGGTGTTATACAGTTGGAATCATACAGCATATTTCATTTTCAGACTGGCTTTTTTTACTTGGTCATACGTTTCCTCCATGTCTTTTTATGGCTTAATAGCTTCTTTTGTGTGTGCTAAAATTACATTGTACTAAATTACTCATGAGGGTGAGGCAGGAGGATGGAGAATTTGAGGTCAGCCTGTGCTAAATAGGGAGATTCAGTCTCAACAAAACAAAACAAATTACATTTTGGATGTCTCAGAGTTTAAGCATTTGCCTACTGAAAGATACCTTAGTTGCTCCTAGGTTGTAGTAATTATAGACAGCATTGTGGTTATCGCCTGTATGCAGGTTTTTGTGCAGACTTTAGATTTTATCTTCTGTAGGTAAAAATCTAGGAGCTATCAGGGCAGTGGTGACTCACGCCTTTAATCCCAGCACTTGAGGCAGAGGCAGGTGTATCTCTTAAGTTTGAGGCCAGCCTGGTTTATAGAATAAGTTCTAGGACAGCCAGGGCTATACAGAGAAACCCTGTCTCTAAAAACAAAAACAACAACAATCAACAAAACAAAATAAAAACCCAGGAGCACAATTCCTGCAGCATGTGCTAAAAGTAACATGTTTAGTTTTGAAAGAAACTTCCAGTGTCTTCAATAGTGGCTATACCATTTCACATTCCCACCGACGATGGAGTACCTGGAACTCCATCCTGGCTGGTACTTGGTGCTGTCAATATTTTGGACATTGCTCTTCTAATAAGTACGCAGTAATGTCTCATTGTTATTTTAATTTGCATTTCCTTGGCATATGGTATGAATATTTGGATCTCCCCCTGGCTCCCAACTGTCCTGGAACTTGCTATGTAGACCAGGCTGGCCTTGAACTCGAGATTTCGTGCTTCTGCCTCTCAAGTGCTGGGATAAAAGGCATGGGTTACCAGGGCCCTGCTGATAGTCTTTTTTGATACGTTTATATGGTATCTGTGTATCATCTTTGGTGAGGTGTCTGTTAAGGTCTTTGGCTCTTTTTTTTTTTTTTTAAGATTAATTTTTAATTTTGTGTTATCTGTGTTTGCACATTGAGTTTAGGTGCCTGTGGAGGCTTGTGCATTGGATTTCTTAGAGCTGAAGTGATAGCTGGTTGTGGGCTGCCTGGCATGGGTGCTAGGTACTGAACTTGTGACCTCTGCAAGAGCAGTAAGTGCTCTTACCTACTGAACCATCTCCAGCCCTGACCTATTTTTTTTAATAGAATTTTTCATTAAATAGATGGATTTAAAATTTGTTACTCTTTTATTAAATGTGTATGGTGTTTGCTTGCATGTATGTATGGATACCATTTGTGAGCCAAGTGCCTGAGGAGGCCAGAAGGCAGCTTTAGCCACCATGTGGGTGCTGGGAGTTAGTTGAACCTGGGTTCTCTGAAAGAACAGCTGGTGCAGTGCTGTTAACTTCTGAGCCATTTCTCCAGCCCACATTGATTTTTAAATGATCAACTTTGTACTGTTCTCGGACTTGATACATTATGATTTGAAAATATTGTTGGAAGGTAAGCATGATGGTTGGTGCGTGCCTGAATCCCAGAAGTTGGAAGGTGGAGTCAGGAAGATTGAGAGTTTGGGGTCAGTAGGCATATGCCGTTCACGGCTGGTTTGGGCTCCATGAGATGATGGAGGGTAAGGGGGTCCAGTTTGTTACAGTTGGATTAGCAATTTTTGTGTCTATATTCTTGAATGATACTGGTTAGCATCAGTTTTTCCTCTCTCATCATTTTCTGATGTTGCTATAAATATAATGCTAACTTCATAGAATGAGTTAGAATTTTTTTTTTTTTTTTTTTTTTTTTTTCGAGACAGGGTTTCTCTGTGTAGCTTTGCGCCTTTCCTGGAGCTCACTTGGTAGCCCAGGCTGGCCTCGAACTCACAGAGATCCGCCTGGCTCTGCCTCCCAAGTGCTGGGATTAAAGGCGTGCGCCACCAACGCCTGGCCGAGTTAGATTTTTTTCACATTCATCTTTCACCGAGGCTTTTGTAGACATAAGGTTTCTCCCTTAATTTTGAGTAAAATTCACCAGCCAAACCATTTCGGCTAGGAGTTTTTTTTGTGGATAGTTTTTAATATTTTTTTTTGTGTGTATGTCATGCATGTGTCATGCATGTGTGCTTACATATGTGTGTGAAGGCCGGAGGTCCCACTTCTTTGTTTGTTTGAGACTGAGTTTCTCTGAACTGGAGCACATTGATCAATAAATAGTCTGGCTGCCCTGCTAGCCCTAGGGATCCTGCTGTCTCCAGCCTTGGGTTGAAAGTGTGGACCTTCATGTTAGGTTTTCTACACGGGTTCTGGGAATGTAACTCAGGTCACATTGTTTGCTTGTGGGGCAAGCACTTCACCAGCTGAACAATCTTGACAGCCCATGGCTAGTTTTTAAATAATCAGTCATTTTGTTGCATAAACAAAAGTATTCAGTTATCTATCTCTTTTTGAGAAAGTTCTGATAATTTTTATCTTTTAAAACTTTTGTTCTGTCTTACTTATCAATTTTATTGTCATAAAGTTTATAATCCTTTGATTTTTCTCCCAGTGTTTTAGAACCTGTAAGTATATTTATTCCTAAGATCTTTTTTTTGACCCTGGTAATTTGTGTCTCCTGCTCTTGAATAGTGTGATCATAAGATACCAGTTTCCTGATCTAGAAGAACCAGATCTGGTTTTACTGATTTCTTCTAACATTTTCCTGTTTTCTATTACTAATTTTTGCTCTGCTTTTTATCAAATACCTCTGGTAATTTTGTATTCTGTTCGTTTCTCAGGGTGTCATTTAGTAGAGATTTAAAAATGTTTTTCTTTGTAATAATATTAAATAGTGTAAATGTTGAGTATTATTTTTACTTAGTGTACCATTGAGTTCAGTTCAGGCTTTCTGTCTGATTTCTTCCTTGACTGAGTTTTTTGGAAGTGTATTGTTTTAACAGCAACAATTTTACTTTTTTTTTTTTTTTTTTTTTTTTTTTTGGTTTTTCGAGACAGAGTTTCTCTGTGTAGCTTTGCGCCTTTCCTGGAACTCGCTTTGGAGACCAGGCTGGCCTCGAACTCACAGAGATCCGCCTGCCTCTGCCTCCCGAGTGCTGGGATTAAAGGCGTGCGCCACCACCGCCCGGCCTTTTTTTTTTTGTTTTGTTTTGTTTTTTTCCAGACAGGGTTTCTTCGTGTAGTTTTGGTGCCTGTGTCTCACTCTATAGACCAGGCTGGCCTCGAACTTACAGAGAACCACCTGGCTCTGCCTCCTGAGTGCTGGGACAAAAGGCGTGCGCCCCCACAGCCTAGCTATTTTGTTTGTTTGTTTGTTTGTTTATTTTTTGAGTAAAAATTATGATCTTTAGAGTAATTTTTTAAAAATTTATTTCATGTACTTTGGTGTTTTGCCTGCATGTATGTCTATGTGAGGGTGCCAGATCCCCTGGAACTGGAGTTACAGACAGTTGTGAGCTGCCATGTGGGTGCTGGGTATTGAGTCTAGGTCCTTCAGAAGCGCAGTCAGTGCTCTTAACCACTGAGCCATCTCTCTAGCCCCTGTGGAGTAGTTCTTTGTGTGTGTTTGTGAACGTGTATGCTATAGCCAGAGGTTGACTCAAATGTCTTCATAGTTCTTCACCTTTTGTGACAAATAATCTGTCTTTGAATCCCAGGGATCCTTCTGAATCTACCTCCTCAGTGCTGGTACTACAGGTATATGCCATTGTGTATGGCTTTTTTATATGGCTTCTGTGGGACCAAACTCAGGTTCACATGCTTGCATGGAACACCAACTGAGTTGTCTCTCCAGTCCAGTATTTTCTTTAAAAATTTTTTTTGAATTAAACATTTATTTGTATGTGTGTTTTGCTTGCATGTGTTAATGTGCCTGCAGAAGCCAGAAGGTGGTGTCTGATCCCCTGGAACTGGGGTTGCAGATGGTTGTGAGCCACCATATAGGTACTGAGAATCAAACCCAGGTCCTCTGCAAGAGCAGCTCTTACCTGCTGAGCTGGCCCTCTAGCCTGTATTTCTTCTCTCTCTCTCTCTTTAAATTTTACCACCCCCTGCCCCCCAAGGTTTCTCTGTGTAGCTCTGGCTGTCCTAGAAGTGGCTCTGTAGGCCAGGCTGCCCTCCAACTCACAGAGATCTGACTGACTCAGCCTCCTGAGTGCTGGGATTAAAGGTGTTTGCTACTACCACCTGGCTTGTATTTCCTCTTTAAAAAAATAGAAGACAGAAAGGTCTAGGGCTTTGGGAACAATAATTGATTGATTGTGTGCTGCTGAAATGCTACTTTTCAGTTTTCTAAAAGTCTGTATGTCTACTTTTTAAATATTTTACTTTGAAAATAACTATATGAGTAGGTGATTGATTTAAATTGTACTCTGTAACGCCTCTTTTTTTTTTCCTATCACCAAGCTGTATCTTAACCCTGTAATCACTCTTCTTAAGTTACAATATGCCTAAAATTTCCTATTTCAAGGTGTGTGTGTGTGTTCCTGGGAATTGAAGTGTGTGTGTGTGTGTGTGTGTGTGTGTGTGTGTGTGTTCCTGGGAATTGAATTGTGGGCCCCGTGCATGCTAGCAGGCACTATTCCACTGAGCTACACCTCTAACCCCATTTTAACCATTTTTATGTGTACCTGTCAGTGGCATCTAGTAAATTTGCATTGCTGTACATTCATTACTGTTATCTTGTTCCTCATCACAAACTGAAATTTTATACCCATTCAACAATAATTCTTTATGGTCTCTCTGTCCCTTGATAACTGCCATTCTCCATTCTGTTTCTATGCATTTGATTACTTAGGTACCTCATGTAAGTGGAATCATGCATGACATCTTCAAAGTACATCTTCATTGTACTGTGTCAAACGTTTTTTGTTAAAGACTGAATACTCAGGGCTGGAGAGATGGTTCAAAGGTTAAGAGGCTTGGCTGCTCTTCCAGAGGTCCTGAGTTCAATTCCCAGCAATCATGTGGTGGTTCACAACCATCTGTAATGAGATCTGGTGCCCTCTTCTGGTGTGCAGGCATACATGCAGTCAGAACAATGTATACATAATAAAGTAAATCTTAAAAAGACTGCCTGGTGGTGGTGGCGGCGGAGGCGGCGGCGGCACACGCCTTTAATCCCAGCACTCGGGAGGCTGAGTCAGTCAGATCTCTGTGAGTTGGAGGGCAGCCTGGTCTACAGAGTGAGATCCAGGACAGGCACCAAAACTACACAGAGAAACCCTGTCTAGGAAAAAACAAAAAACAAAAAAAACCGGGGGGGGGGGGGGGGACGGGACTGAGTACTCATTGTGAGTGTATACTACATCTTATCTTTTCCAGTGGTTGTGGGTATTTGGTTTCTGTGCACTTCAGCTACTGTAAATCATGCTGCTGTGAGCATGTGTATGCAAATACCTGAGTCTCTGCTTTCAGTTCTTTTGGACTTGTATCCAGAGTGGGATTGTTGGGTAATGGTAATTGTAATTTTATTTTTGGAGGAGCTATCACAATGTTTTCCCTACTGTTTACACTTCTCCCAACAGTGTATAACACTACTGATCGTCCTGCTTCATCACCCAACTGTTTATATATTTTCTTTAAGATTTATTTATTTATTATATATACAGTGTTTTGCCTGTATACATAATACAGAAGAGGGCACCAGATCTCATTACAGATGGTTGTGAGCCACCATGTGGTTGCTGGGAATTGAACTCAGGACCTCTGGAAGAGCAGCCAGTGCTCTCAACCCCTGAGCCATCTCTCCAGCCCCTGTTTATATATTTTCAAAAAGTGTTGTTACGTTGAGTGGTTGTGGGGGCATATACCGTGGAGCACATGTAGAGGTCAGAGGTGGGTTTTAGAACAGCAGTTCTCAGCCTGTGGTTTGTAACTCCTTCGAGGGTCACTTATCATATATCCTGCTTACTAGATATTTACATTATGATTCATAACAGAAAAATTAGTTATGAAGTAACAACGAAATAATTTTATGGTTGAAGGTCACCACAACATGAAGAACTGTATTAAAGAGGTCTCAGCATTAGGAAGGTTGAGAACCTCTACCCTAGGTACTTTCCCAATCCTGCTCTCTCCTGACTTCAAGCTCTGGTAACTGCTGTTCTCTCAACTTCATATAAGTGAGATCATACAGGATTTGTCTTTTTTTATTTCTGACTTATTTAACATATGTCCTGTGGGTTCTATTCATGTTGTCACAAGTGATAGAATTCCATCTTTTTTTATGGGCAGCTACTTTATTGTGTATACTCAGCATTTTTGTCATTCATCTGTTGGTGGAAACAGGTTGATTCCATTTCTTCGCTGTTGTAAATAGAGCTGTAATAAAAATGGAGTTGCAGCTGCTTCTTCAGGATGCTGATTTGAAAAAGTTTTTAATTTTAGTAAAGTCCAGTTTTTTCTCCCTCCTGGATTATGAATTTGTTATATGTTAAAATTCATTGCCAAATCCAAGCTTGTAGTTCTGATTTCTGTTCTGTATTGAAGCACCACCCCGCTTCCTCCATGTGTACACTAAACCTTGCACATGCTGGGTACTGCTGATTATAACTCCAGCCCGTGAACTACAGTACTTTCTAATTCTAGTAGCCATTCCCGGGAAAAGTCATTGAGATGGCCCCATCTCTGTCATCCATGGCACGTGGTCTGCAGATACCCTGTGCAAATTTTCTTTCTAAAAATTTTAATAACATTTTATTTTTCCTTTTTTTGAGACATAGTCTCACTATACTCTGGATGATCTGGAAATTTACTGTGTAGACCAGGCTGGCCTTTGAATTCAGATCCTCCTGCCTCTGTCTTTTGAGTGCTGGGATTAAATGCCTGGTTTACAAATTTCCTTTTTATTAGAATATGCTCACTTCCCCACATGCTTCTTTTGCTATGTCCTCATTTTTGTTTCAGACTGAATGAAGTCTTGAGTTTGCACTTCCCTCACTGGTTCTCCTTTGTTGCCTCCTCTGCTACTCTACAGCTATCAGCTTTTTCCTGTGTTCTGTTTTCGCTATTTCTTTACAGCCAGACTGGTTTATGATATTTGCCTTTCCTTCTTCTTCACATAGCCTGTTTCAGTTCAGAGAAGTATTTTATATTGTGTATCTGTTCATTCTTAGAAAACAGGGATTATTCATTAAGAAAAACTTGAAGTGCTTACCACTGCCTAATGATTATAAATGTATAACTTTGAAAGCTAGTTGGTAGATTTTTATTGTTGTGCTCATTAAATTTGATTTTATTTATTGGGTGCCTGTTTAGGGATTTTTATTCTTATTTTTTCCCTTTCGTGGTGCTAAGGTACATACTAGGCAAGCAAGCATGCTACCAACTAAGCTACATCTCCAGTTGTTGTTTTTAAAGAAATATTGATTTTGCTCTTTGACAATTTTGTATATGCATGTGTTTCTGGTCATACTTATCCTCCACTTTTTTTTATCCCCATACCACCTCCACTAACTCCCCATCTCCAGTTATTTTATTCTTTTTTGTTTTGGGGCCCCATAAATGTTAGAGAGTGCTCTACCACTGAGCTACGGCGTTATTTTTTTATTATTAATTTTAAGCAATATTAAAAAAAATCTAGGTGAACATAGTGCCAAGAATTAGTGAGTTAGCTGTAATATTTTTATATTGCTTAATATGTACAAGCTTGAGGCATAGTATCATTTTATGTTCTAAGTACTAGAGTATTGGAATTACTGCATGTGATGTGCATACCTAGATTAGTCTTAAATTATAAACCTTTAACTATGGATGTATTTACTTAAGTTTTTGTTTCTCTTTAAGATTTTATTTTCTTGTTTATTTTGTTTTGGATATATCTAGTAAAATGTAGTTGGTTAGAGCAGATGTCCTGGGGGAGGAAGATAACATTTGCTGAGCTGTATAATTTGTGGTAGGCTTCTTAGTAATTTACATGAGAAAGACAATTAAAAAACATAACAGATGGGGGGAAAAAGAGGTTATCAGATGATAAAGTACTGTGATAGAAAATTCCGAGTCTGAGTTGAGGATAGAGCAGTAGTAGATGTGATAGGGCTCCTCAAATGGCTCAGTTGGGAAAACTTGACTTTGGTCCACAGAACTCACATAAAAAGCCAGGCGTAATGGCACATGATTGTAATCCCAGTCCTGGGGAGATGGAGACCTGGTATATCCTTGGGACTTGCTGGTCAGCCAGCCTGGAATAAGTGGTGCATTCCAGACCAATGAGAGTTCCTGTCTCAGAAAACCAAAAAACCAGAAAGAGCCCCAGCAAAACAAAGCCTGGTATGGTGGCTCACATATTTAATCCTAGGCAGAGGGAGGAGGATCTCTGTGAGTTCGAAGCCAGCCTGATATATATATATATATATATATATATATATATATATATATATATATATATATATATATAGCGAGTTTCAAGACAGTCAGAGCTACTTAGTAAGACTCTGTCTTAAAACAAAACAAACAAAAATAAAAATAAAAAAATAGTAAGGTGGATGGCACCTGAGAATACCTGAGGTTGGTATGGCAAGGTGGATCTCTCTCTCTCTCTCTCTCTCTCTCTCTCTCTCTCTCTCTCTCTCTCTCTCTCTCTCTCTCTCTCTCTCTCTCACACACACACACACACACACACAGCTTCTTACCCCCCCCCCCCCATA